>NW_009713167.1:0-19625 GCF_000703405.1 Apaloderma vittatum | reverse complement strand
CCCTCTGGGTGGCATCTCTTCCCTCAAGTGAAGTGCCAAACTTACTGAGGGTGCACTCAATGCCATCATCCATGGCACTGACAAAGATGTTGAACAGCACTGGACCCAGAACAGACCCCTGAGGAACACCGCTTGACACTGGTCTCCATGTGGACATTGAGCCATTGACCACAACTCCTTGAGTGTGACCATTCGGTCAGTTCTTTATCCACCGAGTGATCCATCTGTCAAATCTGTGTCTCTCCATTTTAGAGACAAGGATGTCATGTGAGACAGTGTCAAATGCCTTGCACAAGTCCAGGAAAATTACATCGGTTGCTTTTCCCATGTCAACCAGTGCTGTAGCTTTGTCGTAGAAGGCCACTAAATTACTCAGGCATGACTTGCCGCTAGTGAAGCCATGCTGGCTGTCACCAACCATATGATTATTTTTTATGTGCCTTAGTACAGCTGCCAGGAGAATCTGTTCCATGATTTTACCTCATGAAGATCACCAGGTCAAACATATTTTTAAAATTCTCTAAAGCTGCAGAGTTAAAACTTGGGGAAAAGAAATACTTTTTTTATTTACATAAATCCAAATTATTCTGCATTTAAATCTACTGATGAAAGAATTTCACTGTATTGTTTTTTGATAGAATTACCTTCACTCCAGCCAATTTCAGCATGATTTCAGTAGTCGTGGTGTGTAACATGCTTCAGATATACCACAGATTTCTCTTGTGCTTCAGTGAGCAAATTAGTCAATGTAACTTGTTTTTATATACTGAAATACTGAAACTGTTGATAGAAAAGACAGCAGAACTCTGAAGCTGATGAGAGTGGCTCTTTGTTGTGACGTTTTTGCTAAAAAGCCTTGCTACCAAATAAGTTAGCACTGATATTTAAAAATAATAATAATAATAAAAAATCACTGAGGATATCTGACAGCTTTCTGCCAGAAAAGCCTTTCACAAAAGCAACATAGAACTTGGGAGTTGCAGAGGAAATGGCAACCACTAATTTGTTAAGTGTTAAATTTGCAGTTGATTTAAAACTCTAAGCTAAAGTTGCTTTTAGGAACTTCCAGATAGTCTTAATTTTCTTTATTATCGTCTTCATCTTAAAATCATGTCACATTTTAACGTGCATCTTGTATTTACCTATAAATCAACTAATTATCTCACGTAATTCTCGGGATACAAAGTTATTTTTGTTTCTGTACCAGTAACACTGTGTAACAAACATTGTCACTAAAACACAAATATCTAAAATTTGCTTCTCCCTAAAATGGACACATTCTTTTTAACTGAGTAATTACTAGCCAAGTGGATGACCATGAGTAAATTATTGGTGTTTTCTGCATGTCTTTTGTAACTGGCATTTGTAAGACAGGGATTGCTGTCACTTAGCAAGGTGTTCAACATTTCCTCACTGGCTATCTTCACAGATACCCAAACCGTGGCAGTGAAAAGAGAGCATGGCATCGTTGTTGCTCAAGGCAGGGCCAGTGGGATATTTTTTGGCAGAAAATGTAAAGCAGAGCTTGTAAGAGGGAAGTAGAATTGTTCAAAGCATGAAAAACTGTGAATAAAGATATGAAGTCTAGGACCGAGGTAGACAGAGGAGTAATAAGTAAAAGACTAAGCAGGCAGCAAGAGGTAAATATGATAGCTCTAAGATACAGGAGGTTATTTAGGGAATTCCAGGCTTAGACAAAATAGATGAAGCTGCAATGAGGAAGAATTATAGCAAAAAGGTTTCAAAGATGGGATTGATTGATCTAACATCAACAGAGATTTTATAACGTTGACATTTTGAAACAAAAAGTGATGAGGAACAAGAGCTTAATAGAAATTTTTTCAATGTAAGTTGTAAGCACGGCAAACCATTGAGGAGCAATAGGAGTTCTTTTTTCACTTCACAGGAAGGATATGGTGATTTGCCTTAGTAAGAACAGGTGGAGCAAGAAAGACAGAAGCATTATGGGAGAAGACAACAGATTAATTATGCATGAGAAGTAATAGATGTTCTGGGGAGATGGGAACAGGCTTGAAACATTAGTTTGAAGAGCCAAGTGGTATTAGGAGGAAACAATTTTAAAGTATAAGCGACTGTGAGGCCAAAACGGAAGCAGTAAATCTTCAACCACGTGCATGTCCAGCCCTGGTGAATGTGACTGAGAAGAGGGCACTCCTCAAACCGAGTTTAGGGGTGCAGGTCCCAGAAGAGGGGGCAACAGCAGGTCCTGCAGCTTTCTGGGACAGACAGTTC
This sequence comes from Apaloderma vittatum, assembly GCF_000703405.1. NCBI lineage: Eukaryota > Metazoa > Chordata > Aves > Trogoniformes > Trogonidae > Apaloderma > Apaloderma vittatum. The sequence goes on along the minus strand of NW_009713167.1, from coordinate 17,372 downwards.
AGAGCCCAGGAGCTTGCCCTTCATGCAGACCTGGGTGAGGGCACTGGTAACTTTGTCTTCTGTATGATACACAAGCCCCTCCAGGGAGAGTAAAAGGAAACTAGGGAAAAAATGTAAGAAAGGTAGGGGCATGAAAGCAAGAGAGCATGGGAAAGGGGACAGCAGAGGAGAATATATAGGCACTGGTAAAAATCTGAAAGAAGCTTACAAGAAGGAGAAAAATGGATTAAAACAGGGGAGTAGAATAAGGAAAAGAGGGGAGATAGGAAGAAACAACAGCTTTCAATGATGGAGTCTACTATTTCTCTAAATACTCTAAGGACTATAAGGGAGGTAAGAACAGTCTGTGAGCTAGTGTTTGGAAGTGAGACAGAGCTAAATAGAGGGAAAATTAATCACTCATGAAAAGCATTTTATTCAAAACACAGAATTACAGTAACTGGTTTAATTAAATGTTACTCACTAGATATGTTGTGCATGTAAGACATGCACAAGTCCTCCTTCTCTGTAAGCCAGTTATTAACTTTTGACTGTTAGATTTTGAGAAATAATATTTAAAAGGGAATAGGAGACAAGTCTTATCTGCAATGCCAGTGCCAATACTCCATTCAAAGGTTAGTTGCTGACATTATAAATTGCAAAATTGCAACTTGGCCAAAAGGCAGCTATGCCTTCTTTTTTTTTCTTTCTTTCTAGCTTATTCTCATCTTTTTTAAGGTTAGCAATCATACAGCAAATAAATACAGCAGAAGGATTTGTTTACAGATGCTATGCTTTCATACCACCTCGTTAGTTTCTACTCCTTCTGAGGATGTTCAGTAGGTGCTAAAGAAGGTCAATATCTTCTAAGAATAGTTCAATACTGTTCTGTAATTGTTCTGTACCCTTAGACATCCAGCAAACAGCAAGTTAGTTTGTTAGAGTACTTTTTATTTTACTTTGAGAACTAGGGTGACTTTTGGAGTGAATATTGATTTTTATATGCATACATCCAGCTTGCAAAATTCTGTATTCAAGGGAAGGACAAAACGTATAGATTATAAATCCATTTTTTATTACTGTACTGGCATTACCCTATGTTTCAAATCATTGTGCTAAAATGCAGCTGCTGATGTACATAGTTTCTAAGCTAAGCTTTCCCATCTTTTTAATGAGGTCGAGAGAAAAAGAAGAGAAAATTAAGCAGTTATCTTCAAAGCCCACCTTGCACAGAGCCAACATGTGACCTGAAACCTACTTTAGGGGAGTTGATGAATAAAAATGACTTCAGTTGCTTAGTATCTGTTTCTTACTGTAAAATTTGTTGAGTCCTATCAGGAAATATATGCAAATAAAGAACATAATACTAGCATATGGTATGTTGACAAATGGTGCAATACGGGTGTTTTAATAATGTTGGTTTATGGCCTGAAATCATAGTACTATTCACAGCCCTGTATATTGAAGGATATGCCTAACTAGAAGCATCTGAACAGTTATATCATAGTTGAAGAACTCAGTACCTAAAGAACCAAATAAGCATTACAATATGTATTGTGCAACAGTATTTTCAGATAAATGTTTGTTGCAACTCTCCATCTTTGGCAGGAGAGACATACTGTTAAGTGCAGGCAGACTAGATTCAGAGGCTGAAAGAAAGTGAATACCAGGAGAGACTGCATCTTTTATGTCCCAGCCATAATATAGCAATCAGTGAGGTTGTAATATGATTCTTCAAAATATGATTATGCCTTTTCTCTGGAGTCAGTTGAGTTCATTCAGATGAATCTTTCATTCCAAGAATGCCTTTAATGTGCCTGAATATTTTTGGCTAAGGTCCTTGGTATTCTGTTCACTCTTGCAACAAAATAAAGTATACATCATAGCTAACTGCATACATCAGAAGTGTTCATCACTTACAACCAGAGTCTCTATTCTATTTAAAAATTAAACAGATGTAAATGCTAAATGACAACCAAATTATTATCAGCACATCTAACAGAGACAGTAGCATGAATCTCACACTAAGATTTTTTGGTTCGTTTCACAGACTCATACAGATCATCATTATAATCAATTACCATAGCTGAGGATCTTAGACATTTTAGTGCATAAGCAAACCCTTTGCTGGTTACAAGGTTACTTTGTCAGTCCCAGGATCGTGAACCTCAGCTTTAGAACACTGCAGATTCTTCTGTGATATACAAGAAAATGGCAAAACAACCTTTTTTTTTTCTTTTCTTTTTTTCCTGTGGAGGTAAGAACAAAGGAGAAGGGGAAGTAAGGTTTGAAAATTCTAAGCTTTTCAGGCTTAGTATATATAGAAAAAGATCCTTGCCTGAAAGATACTTTCTACATGGCTGGTGCAGTAGAGAGAGACCTCACTGACAATAAAGATGAGTCCTGACTGGCAAGATACTACTGCATTTCTGTAGGTGACAAGGAAAAGAGAAAACAAGACTGTTACCAGCAGAGGAAATATTATGGAAAGAGAAAGGCAAAACAAGCTGCAAAAACAAGAAAAGCTATCCGTGTAATGTAATCTTATTAAGTCCGCGGGGTTACTCATTGACAAAGAGATTTTGTTATTTTACAGGAAGTTTGCCATAACAAAGAAATGTTAATATGCACTGAAAATGATGGTGTGTCTCCTGAAGGAATAAGAAAGAACAATTATGAGCAATGTTTAATGAGGCTCGTGAGTGCAAGCAGACATAGCAAGAAATTCAGGGGAAAACGTAAAGGACAGGATTTTTTAGTCTTGTTTGATTTCAGTCCTTTGACTTAGTCAGAAAAAGTTCAGAGACATTAAACAGAATTTCTTGGATGAGCAAGTGGAAGGAGCTTTAAGGTTCCTGGCCAAACTTCATGTTGATTATAAGAAAATCTCCAGAGCCTGAAAACCTCTTAATGGTTTAGTGGAAAGGTTATGATGGAAAGAAAAGATACCCATTCAAAAAAAGTTTTGCAAGTCTCACTACTCAAATCCTTAAACTACATAGTTTTGTTCTCTTTGCTTTTGCTGATACATCAACATATTCTATAGCACTGTGAGATCTGTGTATTTTTCATATGCTACTTCAACAAAGTGGTTTAAAGTATCATCTGAAATTAAAATTCCTCTGTAAATCAATGGTCTTCACTTCCTTGGCCTTTTTATAAATGAAATTCTTACATAAGTAGAATACACTTTGAAATCTGGCAAAACCCCAAAATAGATCTAACTTGTAGATGGGTAGTTCATAAGTTCTAAGCAAAATTCTTTCTGTTCATCATCATATAGTGTCTATATGCAAACTTGCCCATGCATGAGTCGGAATATAAGGAACTAATCTTCTTTCCTTCTTTCATTTTGAAGTCATGTTTAGATACTAGATTATTAGCCTTTTCTCATGACCAATGTTTCATACACTACTAAGCTACATTGGCTACAAAAGAAATAAGTTGAACTGTCTAGTAAGAACATACATATTGTCTTCATGCAAATCACTAATTTAGGATAACTGTGACCATATTTTCAGTAGCCAAGATGCCATCTTCTGGAAAAGGGAGCCATCATTTCTGTTCACAGCTAAGAAAACAGCAACAGCTCATCTAAATAACTTAAGAAATGCAGTTTTGATAGCTACCACTGGGTGTATCACAAACATCTGTGCCATTGTGTATGAAGAATATTCCTTTGGAAAATGTATGCTACTTTTATTCCAAATAATTACAGAGAAACTATATTACATTGTAAGGTTTCTTCATGTATCCAAGAGTTTTGATCTTCTACACTGTATAAATTTGTCTAGCAAAATGTAAATCTTTGAGTTAGGGGGCCGGTTAGCTCAGTGGTTTGAGCGCGGTGCTGGCAACAAGGATCAACACCGAGGTCGCGGGTTCGATTCCCTCTCAGTCCCCATGTGTTGCCAGGTCTAGTCGAGATGTGGCATCGCTGCCCAAAACAGGGAGGTTGGACTAGATGATCTCTAAGGTCCCTTCCAGCCTAGGCCATTCTATGAACTTCTATGAGTATCTTTGAACAGGATTCTGAAACAGAGCTTGAATTTCTATTTCCTTAAGCAGATGGTAGAAAGACATTTGGTGCAGCCATGAACAATCATAAACACATCTTTGAAATCTATAATTTTGTTCACTGATCCTAGTGGCTATTTTTTAGAATGCTTGTTACCTCCTGTCCTCCGTCTATGCAGGTCATGAAGGAGCTGCTACTTGTCATCATGAGAATAACAAACGCTGTTTTATTAAAGACCCAGATCAGTACTCCCCATTCAGCCTCTTGTAGCTGAGTAATGTTAAAAGAACAAAAAATTCTTGAGGAGGTACCTATGTTTCTACCTAAAATGTTAGGTGATAGCAATAGCTAGCTACTAGAGGCAAAATCACACACTTTTCAAAGCAACAACCATTATTCAGATATCAGTCAAATAAAATTTCACCATGTTAATCAAAATTAATATAATTATTTTGGATTTAACCATATTCAGACAAAGAGTGCAGTTATCAGATGCTTGATATTGCTGGTTTATTTTAATTCTTTTCTGTTACCAGAAGTTATTCTATTTAAAGTACATTCTGATGTCAGACATTGTGCATTAAACAGTTGTTAAAGATCTAAAACCGGGAGGTAGCCACTAAATCACACAAATGGACACTGTCCATGACTTAAATCAGCAATTATCTAGAAAATACAACAGAAACCTTACTGCAAGGAACACCAGGGCCACACTGAAGGAAATACTGATCAGAAAAATGGTTTTCTTCAGTCCTTAGTCCTTTCCCTGTCAAAGAGTTACCAGTGTAATTTTTCTTCCCTAACCGCTTTGCTTTACATGTCAACGCACACAAAAAGTGTGCAAAAAAAGTGGTTTGAAAAGGCCTTGCTTTTAATGCCCTGACTTTGCATTGAAATGGATTTAGGCGTTCACATCCTTTGTCTCATGCTTCCTCTGTTGTCAAAGATAATTTCATTACTTGCACATCAAGGCAAGGATATGTTGTTGCTATTTAATATACACTTGTAACTAAGCACAAGAATACAGTCTGTATTTTAGATCTCTCTAACGCTAAAAATATGTAAACAACTCTTAATGCAGGTGTCCTCTTTCTTGACAGTAACCTCGCTGCCCAGACTAAAGAAATGTTAAGCCGGAATGACATGGACTCTTTATCATAACCATAATAAAAAGAAGAGATAGAGGTTTCAATACCCATTTTGCCTTAACACAAGTATTGAAAATATTAGGAATGGAAATTCAAGTAATGTTAAAAAACATAAAAGGGAAGTTTCCATTCAATTGGTACATAAATTGCATTACAAAGGTATATGGTATTCTGTATTTGTGAAACGACTAAATATTCTGTCATTCTCTACTAAACAGGACAAGTACATGGAGATTTTTTTTTTAAGTAGTCAAATGCTAAAATCCTGGAACAATCTTTATGTGCCTTTTTTCTTTTTTTTCTCCCCCTTTCTTTAGAGTGAGCAGAGTAGTCACGTAGTCCACTTGAAGCTACTACCGCCATACCCAGCAGCTAGATCACACACAAGGATTTGAATCACAGCCCTCAGGACAGAATCGTGGTAAGTTGAATATTGCTCAATAAGAAAATCTATAGAATATGCGGAGGCACAAGAAGGGCATATTAATTAAGACGATTCTGTAAAAAAGACAGAAAAATGTAACAGTAAAAGGGAAAAAAGAATAACAGCACCATTTCTTCCTTGAGTTGATAATAGAATTAAAGAAATAATCTCAGTGAGGAGTGTGGAGCACTATTTTCAAATAGATTTGCACATTGTGACAATATACTTGCTATCCCTATGTTGCAATATACAATAAAAAGCAATGTTTTCTGAGTCTGTAAAAGTGATCTCAGAGGTTCCTGTATCAAGCAGTCTTTTATTGTTTCAGCAAATATTATTACGACATTTTAAAAGAAAATGAAACTAAAGGAAAATTCATTAATTCATAATTTTAGAAAGATAGCAGAAAAAAAATCTTTATTTCACATCTCTGTCAGAACCAGTATGTACTTAGCTATTTAAGTCTTAATCCTTTAAGTCTGGAAAACTGATGAATGGATCAATATACACTGATTGCCCATCTCTATCAGTGCTCACTGTCCAGCATACCTGAAGAGAGACAACACAGTGATTGTTATTGATGGTTTTTCTTCAGTCTTAGAGTGAATTGCCTGAGGAAAATGTCTGCCCTGGAGAGTGCTGGCCTTTTTAAAGCAGAGTCTAAAACCAAATCTTTTCTCAAATTCTGCAGTTTTGTATTATTGCTCATCCATGTGCTAGCTAGAATTTCATGCTGCCAAATCTGATTGCAGGATCAAAGTCAAAATTGTTTAACTTTCCTTGCAGGAAAAGTACTGTATGAGATGTAATCTTCTTCATTCATCTCTGCCTTTTACTTAAATTATATCTTCTACAAAAAAGGAAGAAAGAAACAAAATCAAATCTCCAGAATCTCCAGAGAACTCACTGCAGCTCTTTCCTCCACTAAGTCACAGCAGCTCATGGCATTTTTCACCTGCATGCCCTGATATTGTTTCAAGCAAAAGCTAATATTATTGCTGTGGTGGGTTCTCACAGGAAGCAGGTGTTACCAGTGTGAGAGTTGCTCCTCCTTTCCCCTGCTTTTTTCTACTCTTAATTTACACAGGGCAACTCAATAAGGAACTGATAACTAAGGTAGCATAAAACACTTGCACTTGCTCAGAGACGTTTGAACAGATCCTAGTAGAGACTGTGTGCTTATTCTGAGAAAAATATCGTGTCGGGATGCATATTACCCTGCAGAGGACACTCAAAGGAGGACATCTGCCTGGGAGACTCTGCTTCTTCTCTTCACAGGTAGCCACCAGGCAGTTTTCTCTTTCTCTTTTCTTTTTGCTTTCTGGGGTTTTTTTTCCCCCTCTAAAAAAAGGAATTTTCACCAATAGAATCGGTGTGTGTAATCAGCCATGGACCCTCTGATAAGTCTTCGTACATTTAAGCCTGTGTAAGAAATAAATAAGAACACAATGTAATCACTCTTTGACATCTTGACATAACTACAACAGCATAATAAATTCACCAGCAAGTGATATCTTGATGTTGAACTAAACTTCTATATTCAGATGTGCTATGAGGATAGCATTTTTCCTCCGTGAGTTATACTACCTCTCTCTTATTTTAACCAAAATTTTTGACCTGTAATGTATTTAACATCAGTAACAGCTAGAAACACAATGAGAGAAGTGCCTACACAACCTGAAAATACCATTGCATACGATCCCTATATCACATACAGCTGCAGATTTCCGGGTAAACAAGCATGTGTTTCTCTTACTTTTTACTAGTACTCTCAGAATCTAAACAAGATTCAGAGTAATATTTGAAATACAAACAATTCTGAAGAACAGCATTAAATAAAAACTGTGCACCGCTTTCATCAAAGTGTAGAGACTTGACTGAACTATATAAATTTGAATATTATTTATTATACTTTTTAAAAGATGTAACAGCAGACTTTCTTACTGATGGGGTAAAAGCACACAAGTGGAATTAGAAAAAGATTCATCTGGAAACAAATGAAGTTATGTTCCCCCAGAAGCCAATTATTCTTAAAAAGAAAATATAAACCAAAGCATTGTTATTCTTAGATTATTTTATTACTTGCTGTTAAAATAGTTGTGTATGCACACAAAAATTTTAAAACCTAGACTTGAATGTGTTATACTAGTGAACATATATTTATAAAAGAACTTTAAAGATAACTCATTTGATTATTTTTTTCAAGTAATATGCTTGATTTAAAGGTAGTTCTGAGCAAGAGCTTATATGGTTTCTAGCGCAAGAAGACTGTAATGTATCATATTTGCTAAGCAGGAATTCTGTCTTCAGGAAGATGCATCTGGCATGTAAGAAAAACCATAGGCAAAGAGAAGGAAAAAAGAAAGAAGCATCATCATAGGAATGCAAGATGGTTGTTTTCATCAAACAGATTAACTTGAGTCAAGTGGAAAGCAGTCTGGCAGACTTGCGTGATGATGTTAGTAACAGTATTTGGTGAGTATGAATAAAAATGTAAACATAGTTAAATTTTACTTTACCCTCTTTAGCAGTCTCCAGTGTTTTATAACAGCTGTCTAGAGCTTTTAGGAGTAGAAGCTAATTCCAAGTAACCTGTCACAGCTCCCTATAATCAGTTGAGCTTCCCAAAAGAAACCAAGAAACTTTGAATAATGCTTGTAAATTCCACTGGATACTTAGGAACATAAGGATCCTATTATAGGCATCTAATCTAGATGCCTGAAGCTGGAGAATGTGAATTACCTTTTTCAGTTTCATTAATTTGCATTTTAGGAGGGGAAAGGAGCTGCTGATACAAGTCAGCACAAGAAAATAATCTTCTGGGTTTTCCTGTACAGAAGTATAGGATGCTAGGAAGGCTGCTACCCACATTTTTTGGCTCAGCTGTATTTGTTGCTATATCGAATTCTCTGGGTGAAACATATAAATTGACCCCAAACCTTTAATTTGGAAAAATATAGATATAGAGCCCAGTCTGATTATGACCCAGTTTCACCTCTAGCCTCTTCTGTAGTGGTAGGAGGCCTTCCTAGGTATTGCTCTCTGAATCATTAGAGGGCAACTGAGTTTCCCCTGATGGCCTTAGTCAAAGAAACTACAGTTGGACCACATATGAGCTTAATGGGCACCATGTGTGAAAAGTTTTTACGTTATTGCTATCCCAGGTCAGAGCTCGAGATCTCTTTAGAAGTGCCTGGCGAGAGTAGCCCAGTTTTTTATCACTGTTTCTTGGAGAATTTACTGGCAGGGTAGACATTAAGGATGCCGACATGAACCATATGAAGAAATGTTGAATGTAGTGATTTTTGCACTAAGTCCATATATATAAGAGGTATTTCTTTAGCAGGACAAGCCTAATGGGTGTCCTGCCATCCTGCAAATCAGGAATACTTACTGTAAGGGGAAGGCTCGATCTTTGTAAAATGGATTGCATTAACTGATTAAATGTCCCCTCTAATGGGACTGACAAATATAGTGACTGCAAGAGGAGCTCTGTGCAAATGCCATGGAGAGTCTACTGCACTTTTATGAAAACTGCTAAACAGCACAGAAGTCTGAGGAAAGCTGGCATATCAGTATTGGCAAATGTTTTCTGTATGCCTGTGGCATGCTGCATTTTCCACAGTGCCTGCGTTCTCATCATAAGCGAGCCTAGGAAACATGTGTCCGGTGTAGTAAAATGGGTTTAATGTCTTAGGGTGTCAAAGGAAATGAGAGATGCAGCACACAATCACCATCCAGGCCACATGGGGAGAATCTAAATCATCAGCTACTAAGTCACTTGTCATTCTGCCAGTTTTTATTTTGGCAAAGCACATTGTACTAATACACTTCAGAGCCTTAAGTTGCCTCCTGATTGTACTTTTTTATGCCCGTACAGAGAGGGAACTGTTAATCTATATATGACATATCGTACCTGGTTAATTGTACGGACCATTTTGAAGAGGGACTTATGTCTTTGATAATAAAATTTCAACCTAAATGTAACTCTCTGCTTGTTAGTCTAGAAACATGGAGTCACATCTAATTGGCTTGCATTGATTGTTTGAAACTGCTTATTAGTTTAACACAGTGTTCTGACAAAAATATAGCTTGCTACCTCCTTACAAATAAATGGAAAGAGACATTACTACTAAGACAAAATTCTATTCAACTTTTCCATTTCACAGTATATGGATATATGAAAAGCTCATTTATAGCCTCTGAAATTTGCTGGGTTTTTCAAATTCTGCAGAGTGTAACCTGGAAAAAAAACAACCATGAAGGCTGACAGAAAAACTTTATTGGTTTCTTCTTTATGTAGTGCTTGATCTATCTGTGTCCCAAGGAACATAGGTTTTGAACATAGTTAAGAGTAGTGCACCAAAAGAATGATGGAATGGGAGTCTGAAATAACCCTTATCTGCAATTAAGCATTTATAAAGGGTTATGTGCAACACTGAAGACAAATAAATTAGTTCCTCTATCTTGCATAAAGGTTTTTCAAACCTTCAGACCATTAGTAGTATGATGTTCAAGAAAAAATTGCCTTGCCAGCTTACTGAGCAATTAAATATTCTGCAAAAAACACCTGACAAAGTGGGGAGAGGAAAGAAAATTTAACAAAAATCCCTAAAACTGATGAAATAAGTACCACTGAATTGCTTGGGCTTCCTCTGGTCTCATTCTCAAGAACCTCTGCTAAAGAGGAAAGACAAAACCTGACTGGTCTGAACATTTGCCACTAGTTCATTTTTGTAAAAGCTGCATTATTCAGGAGTTTTGCTGAAAAAAAAACGATGTCTGTTGACTGTTTCCAAGGGAAGGAAGCACTCCCTCGAAGTCGTGAGCTCTGCCTTTACTAGAGCTCCGTAACTCCTTCATCATGGTGTCATAGCACAACCTTTATGTTTAAGTTTTTGAGGTGTATACAAGGGAAAGGACCACATCAGTGGTTTGGTTAATAGGGACTGTCAGAACTCTTATCTTGGTAAATTCTGCTTCAAAGCAAACTTTCAATAGTACTATTGACTTGATTAAATTTGTTTGTTCTATTTTTACACCAGCCTTGCCTGCTGGCTCCAAATAAGTTGCACATTCGCACCTGAAGATGCCCCTATCTTTTCTTCATCTCTTGTTCACACTTTTAATTGACTACTCTTTTGAAGTATTGAGTAAAAATACCCACTAAGCTGTTATGTGGACTCTAAACTTTAGCTTGTTGTGTTATGAAACTTTCAGTTTTATATGCTGTGTTGGACTTTCACAGAAAAGGCTTTAAAAGTCCACACCAAAAAAAACTAGAGTTCTTTGGGTAGCTTTATTAAGTTTTCATTCTTTGAAGTAAAGGAGTAGAGTTTTGCCAAATTCTCAGTGGCACCTACACAACATCTATGGATGGATGCACTTCTATTTTATAGTATCTGCTATGCCACTTTTATTTGTACTTGAATAATGACATTTCAAGCTTTTATAAACCCATTACAATACAAAAAATATACCCATATCTTAGCTGCAAAGTAGCCAAACTCTGAGCAGTTATTAAGTAATAAATGTATATTCTCTATTCTGAGATGTAATCTAGGGCTTCTGCATGGCATCATGACCCCACATGGAAAAGCGTACATATGCCATTGTTGGCCATGGGGATAAATGAGAAGAGTTTCATGGGCTTTACATCCACAAGCAACAGAATTACAGAATCATAGAATGGCCTAGGCTGGAAGGGACCTTAGAGATCATTTTAATCCATCCTCCCTGTCGCCAGAGACACCGCCTCTCGACTAGATCAGGCAACACGTGGGGACCAAACGGGAATCAAACCCACGACCTTGGCATTGTTAGCACCATGCTGAACTGACTGAGCTAACCAGCCGCCTATAGCTGCAGGAAAAAGGAATATAGCACACATAATTCTGGAGACATTTCCCCAAAAAGGAGCCTAAATTATATGTGTGTTGACTAAAGCATGGTTTATATAGTTCTTCCTGTGGTCATTTATTCCACTGTTTAATTATCCTCATTATTAGAAAGCCATGCATTATTTCTTGCTTGCCTTTGTCTGGCTTTGAGTTCTTAACTGCTGCTTCTTATTACATCTTTCTATATTATATTAAATACCCCTTAGCATCCAGCAAAAGTAGCTCTGCAGTCAAGTGTTTATATACCATAATCAAGTTACCTTTTGACCTCTATTTTGACTAACTACAGAGAATGTCTCACGAAAGCCCTTGTATGATTTTTTAGTATGTTCTCAGCATATTTTCCTAGTTTTTAACTCCCTCTTCCAGAAATTTTAATTTATAAAAAGCATCAGGAAAGTAGGTCAAGTATTCATGCACTTGCCTGTTTGCAAAGATAATCATTAACCTCTCTAACTGATGTAGCCAGATGTCCAAGACACTTTAGGATAAAATCATTAGGCCAAGACTGCAGGAAAATATTTGACTTATTTGCATATACTCTAAGACACTCATTATCTTCTTGCCCCATTTCGTTGCTCTTATGTTGACCACCTGATCACCTTGAATTTTTGATTGAAAATACCCAGGTAAAGAGCATTAAACACTCTAAAATGCAATTACGTTAAATAGCCTTCACAATACATTTATGCGTAAGCGCAGTCCCAACCCTGACATTTCATTCTAAATTGTGTGTCCAACAATTTCTTGCTCTTCTTGATGTCCCTTGCTTGCTGCACCTCATTTTATCCTTCTGGTTATCTGATTTTGGCCAACGTGCCTGTGTACTCGTCTTCAGCAATCTGATTTCCCTTCCGTTTTCAGTAAAGTCCCTTCTTGTATTAGAGGGCAACAAAAAGTTAATGATTAAACCCAGCTGATTTTTTATTACTCTGCCTTTCTTCTCCCAGAAGAGTATTGTTTACCCTTTTATTCTAAATAATGCATCTCTAAGGATCTGCCAGATTTCCCCAGCTTCTTTTTTTTTAGATCAGTATACCAGAAGAGTTCACCTATGAAATCTCTCATTTATGAAGTCTGCTTTTTGAAGCCTACTATTTTTGTTTTGTACTACACCAGCTTCTCAAGTTAAAGCTTTCCTGTGGCTGCACTTTTTTTCAAACATGTCAGAACTTTCAGACCATTTTTGGGTTTTTTTAAAATTACAGGTGGCTGTTACAAAGAAGCAATAAGAGTCAAGTACATGTAACAAGAAAACAGGGAACAACTACTGCCTAAAGGTGGCGTAATTTTTGTCAAAGTGTTTTGTGAGATTTTTATATTTCCTCTTGTAAGGAAATAAACAGGAGAGGAAACTTACCCCAAAGGAAAAACTGAGTGTCATTGCAGTACAGTTTCAATATGTAAAAATTACATGCGGTAGTACACATGGCTAAAACCATGTGACCTAAAAAAAATGGGAATTTTATGTCAAGAGAAATACAAAGTTCATCTAAAGTAAAACAAAAAATTATTAAAAAAAAATTAAGAATAGGTTGTCCCACCTAATGACTTTTCATGATTCATCCGTGAAGAAAACCTCTGAGAAGAATCTTGTGTTGATTCTTTTAGTAAAAATTACTCAGCCTTATATCTTGCTTGATGATGATGTATCCTAGAAAGGATTTGACTTGTAGCACTTGACAGTAAAAGGGATGCCACATCAGTACTGTAGGATTTACAAGACAGCAGGATTTGGGTTTTACTCTATTATACCTTAGGGCAATACCTTAATTAGAGAGTGGTTAGAAAAAAATGTAAAAACATAGGTACTTTTTTCCAGTGTTGTTTCATGAGGAAACACATAGTCTGATGTAAGGAAAAACTATTTCAAAGAGATTCAGAGTAACAAGTGCTGCCTGCTCCAGTCCTGGGGCAGAGCAGTCTGTAAGGCACTTTGTTCTCCTGAGTATTTCCTGCTGGCCACATCAGGAGGCTGCCTCGGAGGCTGTCACTTTTACCTGCCTTCAGCTCCCCATGTGTTTCACAGGGTTGTGAAATGCAAGAGGTTGCAGTGGCAAAAATTTGGGCACTGTAGTTCTTCAGAGATTGCAGAGATGTCATCAGCTGTGAGAAAATGTGTTAATGAAATTGATAAAATGCAGAGAGTAGCCTATGTGGCAGCAAACAGTGCTGCTGTAAGTTGCATGGACTCATTTAAGCCAGCTTTGCATTAGCCAGGATAAGTATCATTGTACTGTGGCCTCGGGAAGACATCCCCAAAACTTGACTAGTTTTACACTTCAAAGTGTAACTGTTGTCAGTGGCAGAATTATTAAAACCTAGCTATCTGATTTTTAAAACAAGTTATATGTTTGTATAGATTCCAGCCACATTTCTATATCGCAGTTTACAAATACTTTTTTTAAAGTGTGCAAATTTCCCACCTTGTTCTGGAAGGGTGCCAGCGTACCTCTAGCTGCTGCATGTGGACAGTCCCTACACTGATTGTCATCTGCTTAGGGTTTTGGATTTATTCTCTGGATTGTCAGTATTCAATTATTTATGCTAAAACTATTTCAGCACACAATTATCGATTCTTCTTTTATAATAAAAAATTTAAAGGCTTTACATATTGACAGAGAAATACAAATGTAGAGGAAGTCAAAAGTACTATCTAGGCATTTAAAGGACGCCAGCATAAAGCATGCAGAGATCAGAAATACAATAATTGCTGCTTCTTAGAATTCTACTCATCAATTCCTATTTATTTGTTTTAACACTTTGAGCAATTACCTAGTCAAAAAAGGGATAATAACTCCTAATCTTTTTTTTTTTTCCTCAGAGGCATGACGATAAAAGCCAATGGGTAAGAATTCAGGTAATAAAAAAATAAGTACATTAAATTGTGGGAGATCAAAACCTGTAGAAATGTACCACGTCTTTTAAGCAAGGAATAAGTGCTGAAGCTACAAAGGACATCCGATTGTTGAAATCACATAGCATCTATACAAGCAAAATTCATTGCTAAATTGCTGCTTCCAGGCTACTGAAGACACAGTTTATTATTTTCAGGTTAAAGCACCTGAAAGTTTTATTTCATTTTAATTCAACAGAACCCAGAAACTGAGTATTCATCTATCTGAGCCTTCTGAAGACTTCAATTCAGAACATTTCTCTACACCAAAATAGAGTCAGACCTCATACAAAGCATAACGATGGCCCCTGCAGTTTCCTTTAACATAAGTATGTGTCAGCACCAACCAGTACTGATTGTATTGCATCCTTTCATGTTATAGCTAAATGTTTAAAGTTTTTGAGCAGAATACGAAAAGTTTCATTCAATTCTCTCATATCTCAGAGGAGCACACAAGGGATCAAGGGGAAGAAAATTAACTGTTTCTTTTACTGAAGCTACATTCCTGAACAAAAAAATAATCCCAGACTGAGCCAGAAAGAGAACACAAAGTATAGCCACTACAGTGTTAGTGGTTCAAGCACTTGTCTAGGATTTTTGCCTTATTATCCCTACCACGAGAAAATTTTCTAAAATTAACATGGAAATTGTCCAAATTAAAAATACAAAAACAGGCTAAATGCATTGTTTAAAGTTATTTCACCATCTGTTAAGATTATACTTTATGTTCTTGATAGTGTTAGGACATTGAAGGTGACTATTAAAAACATCAAAGGGAAGAAAAGGGTTTTATAGTGTCAGTCAGCCAAATACTTCAGGAAAATACCAAATATTTCTAACTGAAAAGTTGATTTTGTGAAACTGTCATGCAGTATTGTAAACTATCAAACTAACAGTTTCAGCCATGTTTCAAAATAAAATCAGAAAACAAACAAGAAAAAAGCTTAGGTCATAACTTCCTGTGGCTTAACCATGCATTCTGCACAGTTGCTTTGAAAATATTTCATTCACTTGTATCACTCCTGGTGCTTTAGAACTGCATGATTAATACTGAAATCAATTCCTCATTTTGGCTCAAGCTGCTCATAGAAATATTGACATTTTCATGGACAATTTAGTGGGAGGAAAGGGAGAAAAGCTCGCCCAAATAAAAAAAATCTCTGTGAATATAAGCTCCTTCACCACAGGCTATCAGCTTTTCCCAAACCCAACATCTTTCCCAGCTCTGTCAAGCAATTTTCATTTTGGGCTTCTTAAAAACTACAGTATTATATACAGAAAAATACTATGCTTTCTTTGTTGATTGCATCAAATGTATATCCATATAAAAGAAAAAATCTAAAGAGCACCGCGAACAATGAATGCAAAGCAGCAGCAAATTTAGGTCCTGGATATTTACTAACAGTAAAAGAATGTTATTTTACCCATTACTTGTAATTGTACAGTGATGAGCTTGGGATTGCTGAATCTCACAGCTCCATTCCCCTATTTTTGTTCCATTTTGTGTAAGCCATTGCAGAAACACAAAATTACAATTTTAAATTAAGGTATTACACAAAAGCCACTGGATAGGAAATCATACTACTTCACAAAAGGCAGGTTCATTTTACAGAGTGTATTTTCTTCACAGCAGTGCAGTAGCAAACTGTGAGTATGGATAGTCCTACAAATAATCTCTTGAATGCATTCTTCATTTCAGTAATATCTAATTTTTATAGTGTGTCTTCTCACATTGTATATTTGTCATTTAATAGGCCCTGCTTCCTTGTACTCTTTCTCTTCCTTTTTACTTCTTATGAGTTTGGGGGGGGCTTGTTTTTAATCTTTTTTTGTTCACTTCAGCATGTGTTTATCCTACATGTCTAATTGGCTGTTCCTTTTTTCGAATCTCAGTTAAATATTTCCTCAAATCAGTTTATAATTTACAGGGTATGCTGTGGGTTTACATGTAAAGGCATGGATGAGTAAGCAAGATGTAAGCAGTCCAGGAGGCTCTTGGGGTGCATTGAGGATAATTTCTTAATCCAGGTGACAGACAGCACAACTATTTTACTATTCTGGTTCCATATATTTCTCTCTTTAAAGTTGGCTTTGATAATTGTCTGACACAAAGTTTCTCAGAGCTGAGTTACGAAAATGCCTTCCCTCAAAATTTTATAAACTGCACCTTTTTAGTGTTCATTCTACCTAAGTGTGACTTAATTGTCAATGATTGTATATCTGGTACCATCACATGTTAAAATATGAACTTCACGTCTTCTGACATTTTATATTTAGCTATTCAAATTTGGGAAGTTTGCCTTTACTTCTAGAAGTAAAACAAAAATTGTACTGTAAAACAAAAACTACAACCCCCCAAATATGACAGAGATAACATTGAAAAAGAGTCACACTGAAAAAGCAATATATCTCATACAATTCCTATAACATTCCCAAGTGGTGTAGTGACTTACCAACACCTTTGACATCATGCCTGTAATCGTACACAGTCATTTCAATCTCTAATCAATCAAAAGGCTGAAAATGGCTGATTAAGAAAAGATATCATTGGCAGAACTTATATGTTTGGCTATTTTGAAAGAAACATACTTTCTACATTCCAACAGCAGCTTTGAGTCAGGCACACTGGCAAGGTTTTATTTGATTTAGTCAAAACACCCAGCTGGAACAGACATCTGGAGAAAACTCAGGAAAATGAAGGGGGCAGAAAGTTTGCTCTGATTGAGCTCCTTCCTCCATGCCTATAGAAGGACAGCTGGACAGGGTCACCAAATCCCCCAGCAGCAGAGTACCTTTCGCAGAAGAAAGGAAAACATTTCAATGAGCTCAGAGAGAGCTAGATATGCTGCTTGCCCTCCATAGTCTACAGCGAATCTAGTGCCCCATTTACAAACAACAAAAGATGTGTAAGGGACAAATAGTCATCCCTGACTCCTTCCCTGTCTCCCATCTGCCTTTTTCCTGTGGAAAATTGAAACCTACTGTCTTGGGTTACAATATGTAACCA
>NW_009713166.1:0-20870 GCF_000703405.1 Apaloderma vittatum | reverse complement strand
AAGAGTTGTAAGAGATTTATATGTATAGTTTTGCCATACCGTCAGGGAACACTTGTCTTGTTATTTTCTATAACTTGTAATCTTAATTTTGTGTAACCCACACCTCAGTTTTAGTGCATTGGTTTCAAACTTTGCAAATCTGGCAAATCCGAGGTGTTTCTACTCTTTGCTGAAGGAATAGTGCCATGCTTCTCTTATACCGTGCACCAGAATCAGAGTTATCAGTAATCACTCACTATTAATATTTTGGTTGCAAAATATTAAGATGTAAATATCTCAAGGTAACAGCCTAAGACTGCAGAAAATCAGAGGTAGAGAGAACTGAGAGTAAAATTGCTGAAGGCGTTGTGGAGGAGAGATAGGCCACTGGGAAGGAGGGATGGGCAACTTTTGGAAGAACCAAGTTTTAGTGGATTGGTGGCTCCAGGAGGCCCTAGTGAAACTTATGTTAGTGTCTGTCACTTGATTTGTGAACCATCGTTTTTTCCAACTCACTCTCAGGTTATATATGCGAACAAATGACATTAACCTGTATTCTTTCTTCTTTTATTTTTTTTCACTGCGTAGTACGATTGAAATGAAACTTTGGGAGAAATTTACCCAAGTCACAAAGCACAATGGCGTGCAAGTAGTCTCCAAATCCCCTCAAGCTCCCTGAACAGTCTGGGAGTGTTCCTTCTAGAGATTTGTTGTACCTGAAATCTAAACTTTATAAAATCCAAGGAAGAGAATATAATAATTTTTTTTTGTTTGTCCCTGAACACTTCAGTTTTAAGGGTACTATTTTTTTTTTCTTTTAAATGTTCATTGTCTGTAAGCCGGGGTTACACCACAGCACAGTAGTATTTGATCCCCAAAAGCACGGAGAGAGCTGTAGGAAGGAGCGGTGTTCAGTTGCTGGATTTAGATTACCCAGTTACACAGTTCTCCAGTGTATGGATGGGAAGTGCTGAGAACAGCGTCACATCTTTTTCACCTGTCTTTAGAGAGGCACCAAGGACATCAGGTACAAAGAAGGTGGCTTCTCACCATGCAAGGTGGTCACCTTAAGAGATACAGGATCTTGAACTGACTACTGTGTAGAACAAGAATAGACTTTAATTATTGCATCAAACATTTAATTTTAGGGATAATTCTCACTGCAGCTTCTAGACCTCAGAAAAATAGTACCTGTCTTGGAGATTCATCATCACAGAACTAATTTCTGAAAATATTCTCTACAGAAATATTCTCTCCCCTTCTGTCATCTTAAAATGAAGAAGTCTAACTATATCCAGTTGCACAGCGTGAGGCACATTGTGCATGAAAAATTACACAATTATGAATGTTTGGATTAGTTTATACGATTGACTGATCATCCTTAAGTACTTTATAACACAACCATTCAGCAAATTAGGCTGACGTAATGTATCCCTATCAACAAGTCATTTCCTATATGTTTGTTTGCAGCATTCTCTAGCAGCTGCATTAAGTTTGTTAATGAAATACAGTGAGTAGATCATGATTCCCCTCGCTCTTTGTTTCATAGGTTGGTGAGACCAGATGCAAAAAAGTTTGCACTTCGAAATCTGATCTGAGGTCCAATGATTTCAGCATTGTTGGAAGCTTGCCAAGGGATTTTGAATTATCGAATTACGACTGCTATGGAAAGCCCATTGAAGTCAACAATGGGCTCGGGAAATCTCAAGCCAAGAACAACAAGAAGCCTCCTCCTCCCAAGCCTGTCATTCCATCAGCAGCAAAGAGAATTGATCTTTATGCAAGAGCACTGTTCCCTTTTTGCTTCTTGTTCTTCAACGTCATATACTGGTCCATCTATTTATGATAAATCTTTTATTTATTTTTTTCTTATGTGTAAAATATGTCCCATTGCATTACCCCTACCCAGTCATGAAGGCCACTGTGTGAAATTATTTTCATTTGCAAAGCAATATGTTGCATTTTGATGCCATGCGATTGTACTGAACATGTGGCATCTGAAATTTGAATGAAAGCATGACACTGCAATGTCTGTGCTCCAGCCAACGTTGTATATAAATGTACAGCATACATCCGGCTTTAGGAATATATATGAAGGACAATGCATACTACATTATAAAGCTGAATAACCCTCTTCAGTTATTAGTAACATACAGAGATTTAAAGTGTTTCTGGCAATGAAGCTGATGTGCACGTTGAGTATTATTAAAATCAGTATTCTAGTATATGTAGTATTTAAAAGCTTTTCTGCTGACTTCCAGAGGAAGAAAAAAACCCCAAACATCTTGTTCTTGTATAATTTTAGATGGCAATGTTGAAGACAAAGCTAAGATGTAATTGATATTATTCAGATTTTGTAAATGAAGGCAGCGTTGCATAAGCTGATCTTGTCTATGTGGAAAAATAAAGATCAGAGAATTACTAATTTTGTAAAATCAGTTCATTTAGAAAAAAAAAAACAACAACAATTGTATCCATCAAGCAGGCACACTTAAGCGTGTGAGAATATGCTGACAATAAAACATTGGGCCAAATTTTGAGTGCTGTTTCCTTAGGTGCAAAGTAGATTCAGAATGTCGAAAACAAACTAGACTAAAGGTATTAGGAGTTCTGGAGAAACATGACAAGATGCAGTTTGGTATCAGGTTATGTTACACTTTTTTATATTACTCTGTCTTCTGGCTCATCTTCTGTAGCGTCTGGCAAGCCTGCAGTATATGTCATAATTTTATTGTTATTGCATTGGATATGTCTTACTCTATTTGCTTTGTTTACCCACCTTGAAAGCTTTCAGTTTAAACAAACCAGTTTTTTGTCAAGATGAAATCTCATTTTTACCACTAGTTACAGGTGGTTTTTTACCTGCTGTAGCACAACTAACCAAAGCTAACATCTAGCCACCAGTAGAAGTGAAGATGTGTCCGAAGGTCTAAAGGGCTGGGACTCCTAAATATATCACGAGCCCTTGTGCCTATGTGTTAATTAGTGGTTGCCCCCACCAACTCCTTGATTTGGCTGCTACTTTTTGGAGAATAAGATCGTATGTACAAAATAGTTCTGGTAGGAGACCACTCTCCATTTTCCATAGGAAACCCTATGACATAGAACCTATATAATCATGATGTCCTTGGGATGCATATTCCAGGATCTGTGGTCTCTTGCAGCTGCCAGGCTATATCCCTTTGGAAGTGCAGGTCATGAGGTGAAACACAGCCAGAAGAAAGTTGCATGTGTGTAGGCACCTGAGTAGTGTGTGTTCCCTGGGTGCACACAGGGACTTGGCCTCAGCCTTCGAGAGCGGGCCATAGACTAACGTGTCTCTGCTCGTCAGGCTGGGGCACCACGGTTAGTATGAGGATAAGACAGGTCTTACTAACTTGGCATTTCATAAAAGGAAATACGGGTTATTGGTTCCTCATAGGCTGGGAAGGGACTTGATTAAACATGTGAAACCTGCGCAGAAAGAGGTACAATCCCACTCGTTGTGCTGCATTTCTATCTCCTCCGGGGTGTGTTGAGCCAATGCAGGCCACAAGGGGATGTTGGATCACTTGGGTAATGTAAATGTTGCCCACTTATGGCAAGTCTGCAGAGCCAGGAGGTCAAAAGTGGGAATGTAAAAAGGAGGGAAGTGTGTCACACTGGCTTCACTGGGCATCTGGCAGATCTGCCTGGGCCCAGAGTTTTTCTAACTACGGCCTGGCTGCAGTGATTTGTGTTTGTGTTGAATATGGTCACATACTTTCCACCGGCTTCCTGATCGCTTTCTCATGGAAATTTCAGAGAGCCACTTTACCAGGTGGCCACAATTTTGCATTTCTTTCTGATCCGAGGAAATGAAAGGGAAATCCCAGATGTTACCGAGCCTTGTTGAACTTAGGGAAAAAAAATTATATCTTTAAGCTCTAGTTCAGAGTTTCAGTATTTCTGTCTGTTGAAGGTATTTACAGAATTGTCAGAGACTTTTAAGAAGCAATAAGAATAAGTAAAAGAGAGAAAGGAGGGAGGGGTAATTTTTATACGTATAATCAGAGTGCTATATTTATAGACATTATTTATTCTCATACTTGTATTTTTTCTTACAGTGCTGGAAGGCGAGGAAATAATTACCCTGTGTTGGAAATTATATGAATTTTGGAAGATAATTTTCTTGTTGGAACTCTTATTAAATGATTCATCTGTAATTAATGTACATATTCTATCTGTATAATCTCAATTATAGATTTTATTGTTAAATTAATCTTTGTTCCTTCTTGCTTTCCTGCTTACTTGACAGCTGTTGTGTTTTATCATAAAACATTTAATCAATAATACACTGTAATTGCTTTCCAGCTCACACAAAAGGAAGCGAAAGGGATGTGTATTGTTAAGATAAAGGCTTTCTTTTCATTACAGCAGAAAAAAGGACAGAAGCAAAGTTTAAGAGAAAATTTGAAACAAAATTTAAAATAAAATAGTATCAGCTATAAAGTATTAATTTTCTTTTTGCTTACACTAGATAATATTTCGGTATTTGCTCAGAATATAGTAACTTGTCCTACTGAGCAGTAATAATTGATTTATTTTATTTTTCCTCTTTCCACTAAAGGTCATTGAGAGTTTCGCATACGGTATCGCATTATGGTCCTCCAGCACCCTCTAGCTGTAAAGTTCTGCGTGTTGACTGGTGTCCAGAATGAGGTGCAAAAATAAAACTGTATAGGCAGTCTAAGATGATAGTATCACGGGAAAAATAATAAAACGTCATAAAATCAATGGACAACAAAAGAATTTATACTTGCCACGCAGCATGAATTTAAAATTGTAGAAGCTGACACTTCGAGTAGTAGTGAAGGCGATTCTCATGAAACACACATTTGTAACTAGATTAACTAGTCATGGCATCTGAACAAACTGCATAATAGCAAAATCTGTTTCTGAGGGAGAGAATCTTTGTGTTTGAACTGACATTTACTTAAAGTTCTCCTTCTTAACTGGTAGAAGAGTTACAAATTTTTTGTTTACCCTTAACATAAATGTCAGTATTTTCTTGGCTTTTGAGCATTGAGAGTAACATCCAAATAGTTTATTCTCTTCTCTCGTAGTGTTATGGCCCTTTAGGTATCTTTCTGTTTCAGGATTTTAGAATACATTCAAATGCTCCATCAGTGATTTCCACGAAGATGAATTAATTCATTTCTTAACTGCATCCAGAGATCTAAGCTATGCAGTATGTAAGGATGTGACTTGAACAGTGTATCAGCTATTCTGCATTAATTCCCTGTTAGAATGTGTTAAATGCACTGTGTGAAGTAATCCACACCTTACTTTCTCATGCTGGTTCACATTTGACACACAATTTTAGGAGCAGGTCTGTAGTGGCTTCTGGCACCTCCTCTTTTTTTTCAGTCTCATTAATTCTAGCTGAGATAGTGTATGCAAGCAGTCTGTCTTTGAGGAAGGGAATTTATTTCTGTAAGTGCAGTGTATAGAAGATTGACCACTTGGAAACATTGCCAAGCAGCTTCCATTTTTCAAAGTCTTCAAATTAATTTGGACTTGGTAACAGGAACTGTGTCGAAAAGGAAAAGCATCTTCAGTGCACTACTACCCATTAAAGAAAAAGTAGTAACACTGCCTTTTGGAGGAGTTTCAATAAGCGTGGCCACAGAGATTGATCTGGCTGTATAATCATTTTGGAGGAAATGCACTTACAAGTAATCTTTATCTGAAAATATTTCACTCTGAAGAAAGACGGTAACTTACTTAAGCAGTTTTTGTCATAGCTGTTAAGGCAGCCTAGTCGGAGGCATTCATTACGATTGAGACCATTGGTCTCCTCTTCAATTAAAGCAGCTTACCGTTATGGTTATTAGGTGACTCGTGCTGAGGATATTTATAGAATAGGTAACAATAAATTATTTATTTCCAAGGAAGTGCAACCTGAATATATGCAACATCAAGCTATTTTTCAGGCTATACAGATAGTTTAGTGCTGAAATGAGCACAAATGTGGTGTATAGCAGATAAGGGAACTCTGTTACTTGATACATTGGTATGCTAATTCTGGGATTAGAGAAGATAATGTAGGGGAAAAAAGAAATTCAGAGATTGAATAATAGTTTTCTTTGTGTCTATAGTTTACTTGTGTCTAACAATTTAGTTGTTCTGTATAGTAATAATGTTATCTTCTTTTATATAAATACAAAAAAATTGGAAAAAAAGGAAAATTAACCTCATGTGTCATGCCAGAAAGATAAAGAAACTAGTTCTTTTCATACAAAGCTCTACACTTAAATAAACAATGGAATACATAGAAAACAAACTGCAGTTTTAAAAATGTAAAATTCTAATTGTTCTTATGTTTCTGTCTATGCCATTGTTTCAAACTGACCACAAAGAATCTGGGCTCCTTGCATCACTCCCTTACACTTTGACTTACTCGGGAAAGACACCTGCCCCTCTACCTCTGAGCACCTGTCCTCATTCCATCAGCAGTAATAGTGTCAGTAGACATTTAAAAAAAGAAAAAAAAAAGATTTAATGGCTGTCTTGAAATCTTTCAGCAAACCTTTCATTGCTAGGAGTATGTCTACTCTAAGAGTCACTAAAAGGTCTGCAGCTAATGCAGGCTTATCCAAATTAGCTTTAAACTAGCTGACTTGGGCACGGCTGGCAACGTAGCCATGGTAACAGCGAGCTCAGTCTGGGAAGCCTACCTGCTGGCGTAGGAAATATAAAAATATACTTCGGTGTTAACCCCCACAAAGCTTTGTGCTGCCTTGGCTATTACGCTCAAATGGTTGGTTTAAAGTTAGCTCGTGTGGGTGTTTATCAGCCCGTGCCTGCAAAGTGTAGGTGTACAGGGTATGACGCACTGTGTGCTAGAACTGAACTATTTCTTCCCACTGGTGAAAGATGCCCCTGTAAAATAGTCTCTCCGTGGGTCTTGATGACACACAGCATTTATGCCATGTTTATTTCTGTGTACTGACAAGGTGTTCACCTGTGGTGCCAAAAATGAAACTCATTTTCCCAAACCAATGCACGTGTAAAGGAGTAAGTCGGATTCACCCACCTGTGCATGAATGAGGTTGCCTCCTGAGTCTAGGTCCTAAGACTGTCTCTTTTACACATTAAAAGAGCCCTTCTCTTTAAAGTCCCTAACTCTAATAGTGAATATTAAATGGAGACCTTTTATTATTTATTCATTAGACATTACTAATGAGACTAAAGAAACTAGTGTGATTAGTGAGAGTGAGACTATAAAAGTCTTTTGGCTTCCAGGCTCTCCAGGGAGGTCAACCCTGGTTTTGAGGGGCACTGATTGCTTTTCAACATGATGTTTCTCAACATGTCAGGGCCTATCAGGGTCCTGGAGAACAGCATTGACTGACCTCCTCTGAACAGGGAAGATATTCAAAGGGCTTTCAAGCTCATTAATTCCTTTTTCTTTGGAGTACTGAGGTAAATCTAGAGTCTGCCTGACACCATTATCTAGCAAGCAGAGACAGCAGGTACAGTAAGCATATATCTTTTAGTAAAAGAAAATTGACGGTCTTTCTCCTTACTGCCTGAAACTATGGTTTTCAGGGACAGAAACCAACCAGTAAGATAATGTGGCTTACTGAGAGTTTCTGGTTCACCAGGTAGCTACTTAAGGCACATAATGTGCTTTGAAAGGAAGAAATATAGGGACTGCAATGTAGACATGATAAAGTTTGGATGACTGTTTTCCACCTGATGAGTTCATCAGGCTGCGGCAGTGGATAGCACGTTTTTTTTTCACATATATCTGTGTTCATTTCTTTCTATGAATATCCACAGCAGGAGTAATTTTTCACTTGAAGAAGCAAACTCAAAAGGATTTTGGGCCCAAGAAACCCTCTTGAGTACAGCAGGTCAAGTTGTACCATTGCCTCCTGCAAAGACCTTTCAACTCAGAAGAATCCTTCTCTGGCGCTATAAATTGCAAGAAAAATCCCTGCTTGAACTGCAACTGCTGCTGAGAGGAAAAGCTGTGTACAGGCAGCCCCTGTGCTTCCACCTTCTTTCGCTGTAGCATACATCATGATAATCAATAGCACTGTTTAGCTTTTCCGTTCTGCAAAGCACTTCTTTTATCAAGACTGAGTTATTTCCTCGGCAATTACACTTCAGCTATCCCACCTTTCATCTCCGCATAGTCAGAGGAAAGATCGTGCGTGTGACTCTGATGGAGCTCACGAAGAAAAGGCAGTGCTGATGTTCAAAATCAGATGAACAATAATATATGAAAAGACCAGGGACTCCCTTGTTTATCAAATTCTAACATCATCTATGCTATCCCATTTCTGTTATGTCCCTATAACTCAGAATATTGTGTTATTTGGATAACAACTCACTAAATGCATTACATTTTTAAGTTAAGTGTATTGAGCCATGAATTTCTTGTCAAATGCAGAATACGAAAAAAGTAGTCCATGTGACATTTTTTTAAATACTGATTTCCTCTATTAACCTTAACTTGCATTTGGCCGAGAGGCTAGGGGAATCCATTTTTCAGTGTTTAATAAGCCTTACATTGTCATAACAGATTTATCA
The DNA here is from genome assembly GCF_000703405.1 of Apaloderma vittatum. Taxonomy (NCBI): domain Eukaryota; kingdom Metazoa; phylum Chordata; class Aves; order Trogoniformes; family Trogonidae; genus Apaloderma; species Apaloderma vittatum. The sequence goes on along the minus strand of NW_009713166.1, from coordinate 12,329 downwards.
GTGTCTCAGGCAGGCTCATTCTTTCAGGTTAATTTGTTTGTTTCTTTGACTCCCAAAGGCCAGCTCACTGGAAAACATTAATTGGAAGCCTGGCTACTTCAAAGGCATAATACTGACAGGAACTGACTGTAGAGATGAAAGTTTTTGACCGATACCACTCCAGCATCCGTTTTTGCTTCAGACAAAGTCTGTCTTTCTACCTGCTGCTGCTTGTGACAAATTCTGTTTAGTCTCAGCTTCCTGGAGGATGTAAAATCTTCACAGGCTTTTTAGAATATCTATCTGATTGTGCCAGCTTCTGAGGCACCTCTGCTTCCATTCCTCTTCTGGATATGCTTCAGGATCAGGCTGTTACAGGGAAAAAAATCTTTTTTTGAGCCAATACAAATGATATACATCCTCCACTGTGAGCTTTAATCTATGTCATGGAATTAAAATTTAGTCTTTATTTATTAATTCTTCATATTTTCTAGCTGGTCTTTTCCCCAAGGTATTCTTACTCGTATAAATTTCTTAAATGAAAAAACAAATGCGCACGTGATGGCAGGAGAGGATTGTATCAGCCTGCTTGTTTTCTCTGTACTTCAAGCCCTTCCCTCACTCCACTCTTAAAGCCAAGAAGGCTTCTGAGGATCTACAGCTGGCAAAGTAATTTCAGCTGCTCTACAAAAGTATGGACAAAGACAAGACCCTCGCCCCTGTGTGAGACCTGCCCTATGCAGCTGTGTTCAATGCAAACTAGCCAAGGGAAAACACAGCCAGGTTTCCCAAACCCTCTGCATTTTCATAATTTTCTTCACTTGATGAGTTTTCTTGCAACAGAGAGGCGCTTCGTTTAGAAAAATAACAACAACGATGCTGTAGTAATATTCCCAGACACTGCAGTTTCATGGGAATATTTTACACCACTACTGTAGAATACTGAATATCATGAATTATACCATGGGAGATTTTAAACAGAAAATGCATACTCAAGTTGGCAGCACTTTATTATCTGTTACCCATAAGCAAGGCTTTATTGCTTTATTTATCAAAAGCTTCCATATTGTTCCCATTTCAGGAACGGCATTTTAAAGTGGGAATTTTTCTAAGTATATTAATTATTAAAACATATTATGATTTACCCTTTTTTTTCCCCCACAGGAATATAAGAAAGAGATAGTGTATTTTACATTACAGTGCTCTTGCAGCAGGTTTACTAGTCTGTGTGAAGAAAGTCTTGATGAAATTAAATAGGTGGAAAAAACTTTCATGAAGTGTGCAAATGAAACAGCCAGGAATAAGTCCATTTATGCAAGACAAACACTGGGAGTCTGATGAGCTTTAACAACTGGAATAAATTATTTTGGCTGAAAGGAGATTCCAGCCTTGAAAGACAGGAGAGCATTGAATCTTTCATTTCTCAGATGAAAAGAAAAATTCAGCTTTATAGAAAAGACCAGGTAGCCTTGTCCATGCTAACCTCCCATCTGCCAGCATGCTCTCCTTTAATATGGTCTTTGCCCATTCATGCTGCCAGCATTCAATCAATGAAATTATTTCTTCTCAAGCCAGGCAGTAAGAGGACTGCTGTTAGCTGACTGGCACACGTGGCTGGGACGAAAAATAATCTGTTGCTGTAAGTTGTACCCTACCCTCAACCTAAATGTAAGGAAATGCTTCTTTACTGTGAAGGTGACAGAGCACTGGCACAGGCTGCCCAGGGAGGTTGTGGAGTCTCCTTCTCTGAAGACATTCAAAACCCACCTGGACACATTCCTGTGTGACCTACTGTAGGTGATCCTGCTCTGGCAGGGAGGCTGGACTAGATGATCTTTCGAGGTCCCTTCCAACCCCAAACATTCTGTGATTCTGTGAAGGCGCTACTGTAACACACACTAATAATGATGACTTCAGTCATTATTAATAATAGATTCAGTGATACTCGTGTTTGTCTTCTCCTGGTCTGTATATTTTGGAAGTAGTCTGGCTCTGATTTCAAGTGCTTGAAATTCCCCTTCATTTACATTGGCTTTACAGTGTAGTTCCTTCTGATTTACTCTCAGAGGAGGATCAAACCCACTGAATGTATACATTCTTCCCTTTAATATTATTCCTTTCTGATCTCTAAACAAGGTTCTTTAAATAACCTCACAATTGCTTCCTTGGACACAAATTCCACCGAAGAATCTGCACAATAACAAAGGAAGAAGTTGCATCTTTTAAAATGATACATTTATTAATTTGTAATTTAATGTACATATGCATAAATATCCATGTTTAATATAATGGTATTCTTGGGACTAAGCCTTCATGAAAACAACGTGTCAGGATTTAATGACACATCAGTATTTTCCCTTTCCATTATTATTATTTTATTTGGCAGCATTTTCAAAGTACATCCATATAATACTGTGTATTTTTTCAGTTCCCTGTAAAATAAATCATCCCCAACTATGGCATAGAATGAGCTATGTGGGCCACAGAATATTAAATCACACACTGGAGTAGCTCCTTCAATTACAAGTTTAGAACTCATGTTGTCACATATAATGTAATCAATTCTTTTTTAAAGGAAAAATGTGATTAGTTGGTGTCCAATATTTAATAGATTGTTAATATTAGTAATGCTATATAGTAATTAATCAGTATATTAATTACTAGTAAATAATTTAATAAAAGAGATATTGACAAATATGGTCCTGGGCTTTGTTAGCTAAATCTTTGAGGTGGGAAGCTCACAGTAGGTGATACATTCTTGTCATTTATACGACAATAATCCAACAGCAGCATAGGAATAATCACCTGGGGACTGGTTTGTAAACAGGAATGCACTCATGGATTGCTTACTGCCTTCTCCAGGATGGAATGGAAGACCAGCACTGCTCTTCTCAGAAAGGAGGGTTTTCTTTTATGGCTGACATACAAAAGAAGAAGATACCGTGAAGGGTGGCATGTTCAATCCATTTAACTTCACTGTCATTTCATGGAGTGTTACTGTAATTGATTATCCATATGTATCACACAATCGTTTGTCAATAATACCAAATCGTCTCTTCTTCTAATAAGGCACTGTATTGAGCTGAGTTATAATTAATAACATTATAAAATAATCAGATGATGAATGGAAGCATAACATTTATACTACAGACTTTTTTTTTGATGTACCATGCTGCAATAGCTGCAAAGAAGTAATATTGCATTCTGCTATCTTGTACAGCAGTAGCACTCAGAGTGCTGGTGAGATCTATGATTTTCCCTAACTGCCTCAAATAACTGAACTCTTCTTGCTGTAAAGAAAATCTGAACGATTGCTACTATTCTGCCATGGAAACATCAGTAAGAAACAGATGATTCTGGATACACATTTGAGCCTTGAAGTTTCTGATCTCTTTATATTTCCCTTGCTTTTTCTAAAGGAGCCCTTCTGTGTTTGGGGCAAGCTAATTTCGTTGCCTTTGACATTTATTTGCTATAGCTGACCAACCCCTAAAATTAAGGTCATATTTTGTTCATCTTACTAAAACCACAGCGGGCCCAGCAGAACGCAGGCAAGTGCTGGTGAGAGTTCTCCTCCAGAAAATGGCTTTCAGTACCCATATTTACTTCAGATACTATCAGGGAAGGCTTTTTCTAGTTTTTCTTACAGAAAGTGAGTTCAGTTGGTCATGTTAGCAGATCTGTTTGATTTAACAGAAAGGCAGAAATGTTGTATTGAAGGTAGCTACAGTTGGTACTGACAGGTTGGGTACAACCAGGGCTTGAGCGAGAGGATGGATCCCTGTCGGAGTGTGCCTGTCATCGGCCCTCGTATTCCTTGCTGTGGCATAAATCCTTTCTCTGTCCATAGGCTGGTTTTCTTTGTAGCTGGTTTAGACTCAGGACAGCGATGTCTCTATATTCAAGGTTAGGTGGTTGTGGTTGTGAACTCTTAATTACTGTCTTGGAACTGCCCTTGAAAACCTCACCAGCTTGTGTCTTTCTTGTTAAGCCCTTGATGCCTTCGTTATGCTGTGTGTGTTGAACTGCAGTGAAATAAAACTGTAAATGTGAAATTGTTTAGAACACAGCTACCTGTGCATGTTATATCTGTGCATATGTCTTATTAGGGCAATGTAAATTAAAAAGGAGTAAGATCAGGCTCAGGTTGAATGGCAACTACCTAGGGCCTATTAATGGCTAGCTGTTAACCTGAATAAGCTAACTTTCAATTGTAACACAAGTGAAGTTTCAATAAAGACAAGCTAATGTCGCAAATATTATGAGCAGAAATTTTTCTACCATAAGCTCTCCTACTAAACCCTATATTTAGAGCAATTATGCAATTAGAAGAATGTTATTTTCAGTGCACTTACTATGATATAGATGTATTTCTAGACCAAAGCATGTAATTAAGTGCCTATAAGAATTGTTTATCTTTTTCTTACATTTCTGGTTGGTTTGGTTTTTTTCCTCTTCTGTAAAAGCTTGTCATTAACACTGCATTATCTGTTAATCTCTGGGAAGATATGCCTGTGCAGAGGTGAAAGTAAAAATATCTTTTATCTGTGCTGTGAACTAGTTCTGGGACTGAACCACTGAAGTGGTTTTTCAGAACTAAAAATAGAACTTCTGTTGAGCACAATTCTGTACATTTCCATGATAACTTGAGTGAGCTGTTTCTTGATAAGATGATTTTCTCAAAATAAAAATTATCGATGCCAAACAAGTAAACAGTGAAAGTGAAGGATATTTCTGTTGCTGAAAGATCGTAACAAGAGAGCTGATGTTTTGAATCACAACAGTCCTTTTAATCTTATATCAAATTTTTGATGAGATTTTTCAAATATTAGTGCAGAATACCTGTAGTAATCGAACAAAATAATTGTTCAATTTATATCTTTTGGGTATTTCCTGAAGAAAGGAATTATTATCTTCCCTCATGCAATTTTATCTATTCTTCCAATTTAATTTATTTTTAATCTTGCTAAGTTGCTTGAGCTTTATTGTATAATTTGTGCAAGACCGTAGTATGTCTCGTATGTGTCATAAAATACATTATTTCAACATTTGCTCAAGTGTTTTTGTATGTTTTATATCATTTTCCATTATTTTTTATGGGAAACATAGCAAGGATTTGACTGACCAGTGTTTAATCTTTTGCTCACTATAGCTTGAACTTCCCTTTATTTTCCTAGTGACAGAAGCCTTGACAAAATTCTTAAACTATAAAAGTGATCTAAATAAAATGCACTATAATAACATAACCATCTTTAAACTAAATCCCTAACGTGAGCATCTCTCTTTCTAAAAGAAAGGTTGGGTATTTTTTTTCACATTTTAAAATTAAAAAAAAGAATTAAAAGTGCAGCTTTGCACAATTTGCTTATAAATTAATCTATTACCTAATTCTCAGTTACCTGAGAATCACATGTGCAACCGTATTATGCTGCCAGTTCAGTATGAAATGCTTTGACTGTGACTAGTGGTATTGGTATAAATGGAAACTGATGCCCATGTACCTTCTGGTACTTCTGTAAGGCTCAGAAGGGAAACACCCCTGCAGAAGAAGAAAAATAGAGGTTTCATTTACTCTCTTGGTGACCACAGTGAATTTTGTTCTGCTCTACTGTGGAGGGAGCAGAAAAGCAGTCTGTTGCCATCATAGATCTCACCACGCTGACAGCCAGCGAAATTACCTGTGCTCTGCAGAGCAGCCTGGACCTGGGCATCCTAGTCCCAAGGGATGGATGGAGGGAAGTGACACATTGCCCATTCCTCCTCCCCTGTGTTGGCTTCCGACCAGTTTGGTGTCCCAGCCAAAAGGTAGTGTTATCATTGCAGCTTTTCTGCTTGTATGAAGAGCTCCTGGTATCCAAGCCTGGTGCAAAGGATATGGAAAAGGTCACACAGATATTGCTTCAGACAAGAAGTAGGAGAGATTCACTCTTGCGCTGTGGAATATTATGAAGAGCTCCTTATTTGTTTTAAGGAGTTCAGCGCAAAAATTAAGGATTTGTTAGTTCTGCTGTGGCGGAAAGCATCTTTTCAAAGCTTATGTGAATGCTATCCTGAATCCTGTGTGAGGTGATAGAATGATTTACAGTATGGACTAGCAGTGCAATGCCTCGCTGACGGAACTTGCATCCTCTATCGAAGCTGAGTGTTCATCAACTAATTTTACCTTGTTGGGATACAAAACGAAGTCAAGTCTCTGTCACTCTTCCACTTTGTAAAGATACCAGATTTGCAACGGGTTCAAACGTGGAAAAGATCGGCTGATTTCTCCAGGTTTCTAAAGTAGGTGGAGTAGGCATATATTTAATGGATAGCTTTTATGAAAGAAACATTAAACTGAGAACGTGCCTTCTCCATGCTGAGAATGATCATTACATGGTCCGTTTCCCATGGGCTAGTATTTGTCCAGTACCCTTGTTCAAAATACAGCCTCAGCACACTCGCTGCAATGACAGAAACAACTTCCTACAATATTCATAAAATTAAGTGCAACCATAAGGAATGACTGAGCAAGCATTTACAAAGGTTTTATTACCACTGGCACATATTACCCTTGGGTTTCAAGCTGTCTGTAATTTGTAGACCTGGAGCTGCTCCTCAGTGACATCGCTTGAGATTCCGATGATGTGAGATCACCGCATGGTGCTGTGATTACTGAGGGGGAAAACACCTAGTTTTTGGAAAATAGCTTCTGTTGTACAGAAAAAATGGCCAAGTTACAAGTGGGTAGAAATCAGAGAATGAGTAACAACAAAAGTGTCCCCCAGATGTGTCAGTAGAGAGCAGACTACAACATTCTTGTCAGCTTGTATTTGCCTTTTGACATTTTAGTGTGTTGTTTATGAATGAGGGGAACTGAGGTAGAGAGGCAATTTAACAAGTACCGTACCTCAGCAAAGCACAGTACACCAGTATATGAAATCTGATGTCTTCACCATCTCCAAAGGGCTTTTCATTATGAATAACAAGTAATACATTTCTCACAGGTGACAGGAAAGATGCAAGGCTAAAGAGGAATTTCTATGATTAAGAACTGATCTGAAAAATAGGTGTAGGGTTCATATTTCAAACATAGACATCGGCATGGAAAAAGGAATAAGAATATGATGAGAATAAAAAACAATACTGGAGTCAAGGCTGGCATTGCTCATGGAACAGATGGGAGAGGTGGCAGATGAAAAGTGTGGGGATCGAGGCTGGCTGCTGCAGTCTAAAGCAAAAACCCAACACATTCAAGTTAGCTGTGCCTCACAGAGGAATGGTAAAATCAAAGTAGCAGGAGAACAAAAAAGATTCTGATGGCAATAGTTGGGAAAACCAGATGGAAATCAGGTAAGGCATGAGACAGCATGGAAGAAAAGAGGTAGAAGGTACTCAGGAAAAAAATAGGACAGGGATGAGAAATATATTTGCTGGGACTGTGACAAAGCAAAGGAAATTTTTTATACTGTTGGAAGAAAAGATACTGCCAGAGAAGCATCACAGGTTGAGCATGCATAGTCTAATTTGAAAGTCTTCCTTTTATCTTTTTTCTGCAGTCTTAAAATATAATTTACAGTAATCTTGTAGAAAAAATATTGAAGTAACCTACAGCAGATTTTCCATGCCCACAAGTAGATCAGCATGTAACTAAGTAATTTTATCGGCAAAATAAGTATAACACTTCTTGCAAATAGCAAGAATGCAAGCAGCTTAGAAAAACAGAGCAAATCACAATTCATTATAAATTTCTCACAATGATTAGCTAAGCTAGTGACAAGCTGCACTGTTGTAGCTACTATACAGCAAAAGAAACTTGAAGAAGTATAATTTTTGCTAATTATTTTACATTAATTATACCACAAGTTAGTGATGTTTCTTTTTTTCCCCATCAGAAACACATAATAGGAGGCAGCATAAGCTATTCCTTAGCGCACGCCATCCCTGGGTGTATGTACCGCTAATGGGAACAGTATGTGTTTGCTAATCAGAAGAGGAAGCAGAATGAGCATGGAAGATCAGGATGTACTTCTTATTTTTAAAAATACCCTGGAGATCCAGAATGAACATATGGGACTAAACAATTTAAGGAAGATTTGGAACTTGAAACTTGTATTTGTATTTCCTCTTTATTTACCTTTACTGGTATTTGCAAAATTTCTGCAGATTTCAAAAATCCAAAAACAATAATATTTTTTGGAGGGAAGAATTTCTTGATTGGCCGTAGAATCAAAGGATTCATACATTGGTACAGCATTTTTGCATCCTACAAAATCTACGTATTTTAAGATTTTTTCCAAATGAAAATAATTCATAATACAACCCCCAAATATTGATGGCATATAAGGCCAGAAGGCAAAACTGTAACCATTCAGTCTGAGCTCTTTCCAAGGCCTTTCTCCGAATTTAAGTTTTTCAACAAGGAGTTTTAGAAAAGAATCTGATTTTAACTAAGCATTTTCGAGGGCTGAGGAATTCACTACAATGCTTAGCCTGCAGTTAACACAGTCAATGACACATTACTAAAGCAGCAAACCAAAAGGTAAATTTAATTCCAATCTGAATATTATTAATGTCAGCATTCAAGTACAGTGTTTCTTTCTCCATTCACCTCCTCACATGCTTTATATTATCAAAGTTACTTTCCTGAAGCACGTACTCCATGTTATCAAGTCATTCCTGAACTACCTGTCTGATAAATATCTGGAATGATTGCTCAGTGTTTCTGAGGGTAAGGAAAAAATTTCCAGTTCTTCAGTCATTTCTCTCCACGTCTACGGTGCACCTGCTGAAACATATGAACATTTGGTTGAATCACAGCCAGTGTCTGAACCAGGATTATGCCAGGATGAATTGCTGAGGAAATGTATTCCTGATAAACTCATATTTATTTCTGATTAGCAGATATATTAGCCCTTTTTAGCTTCCCCATCAATTTCTACCTGATCCTCAGAATACTGTTCATTAACACCTATTAAGTCAAATATAGCCATGATCAAATCCCACATATTTTGCAATAATTAGCAAATCTCTCCTGGTCTTCTGTGGAATCAGGATTAGGCACTTGTCCTGTTTAGGGATTTGACATCTTATTATTTGATACCTGGCCTTCTGTCATCTGTCATTGTTTTCATTATTACTGCACTGCTATGTTCCTTTCAACAAGTGATTGATGCTTATTAACAGTCCCCCTATTGACGCTTTGTTCAGATTCTAAACTAATGCATTTTTCTATGAGCTTTTATCATGGATTTAAAAGAATGCGTGTAAGAATATAATCTTCTCTTTTTGAGATTGCAATCCTTACTTATCTCATGCTAGATTCTTTTACTTTTCTTGTGCAAAAAAAAGTATTGAATGTGATTCCCAGTAATGTAGTCTGATTTTTTTTATGCACAGTGTTAATGAGTATGTCTATTCTTAGTTCGTGGTCATAAATTACTATCATCTATAAATTTCTTTTCTTTCCTTTGTCTGCTTGTCTCTTTTCAATTAGCATAGGACTGTTACGAAAAATGAAGAGTTAAAGCAGGTCTTATTTCATTATTGACTTTTTTTTCCTCTTATTAAATACTGATTAAACTGCTTTCTTGCTGATTCACTATCCCACACTGTCCTTCTGTACCTACACATCTTGGTTGTGATCTTATGTTTTTCTCTGGCACACCAACAGTAGGATATGACCACATAATTTGACATTTTTTCTGCATGTTCTGACATGATGATACAAATTGGAATATTGCATGCACATGCACACACATTTTATATGATGTATACATATACATACTCACAATTCTGTAACGGAAAAATATACATTAGAAAATCAGCAGCTGGGATGGTGTCAGTTGTGACTGCCATGGCAGTGGTTTTTAATTCATCATAACTAGTTTGTATAAAGCCTCCAGCTACGGCTGGTAATCGACTTCTTACTTGAGTTGTTTTTCTTTTACCTACCTGCTATGCAATGTTCTGCAGGTCTTTAACCTGAAAGGTGTACCAAGGACACTGTCATAACAGAAAGTGGGTTCGGGACTTTCATCTATAAACTGTTTTGACTACGGTAAGGTTGCTTATTGTGTAGTACCCACTAAAGTGGGATCCAAACTTAGTTTAGCATTTATCCACAGTTCAGTAAAAACTGCAAAATAATATTTTACTATCTAAGCAGATAAAGCATGCATCACCACGAATTATTCTCATTGTATCTAACAAAGGTGTTGATGTGCACATAGAATAGCACTGTTCTCTGCGACACAAAAACACCCCCACCAATTAAAAAGAAAACACCTTAGAGATTTAATCCCTTTCCATAACATAACTGTAAATTAGTTCAAAAAGTGGAATTCTTCTAGACTTCAGTTTTATGTTTTGCATCATCTTAATCCTTTTTATATTTTAGTTCAGTACACAGCTGTAATGTATATTGGCAAATGGGATTTTTTGTTTTATTATAAAATATTAAAATACAATCCTCAAACTGTGTTCTTGGCTGCATTTTAACTTTGTTTGATATACGTAAGCGGATTTTTCAGACCTGGGTGAAGAAAGTGCATGCTTGTGGTTTATCTGTGCTCCGGTTAATGTGGCAGGTGTTTCCTCCCCCCGGCTAAGCTGTTGCTAGGCAGATTCCAGGGAATCTGCCTACCTGGGCTAGTCCAGACTTGTCTATGAAACCTGGGCTGGTCGGGACTTGGTTATACCCAGGAAGCTGGCCAGCAATGAAAAGCCGAGATGGCTATGATTGACCACAGTCTTCATTGACTAGTCTTTAAAAGGGGGCTCTTGCAGCCGCCATGTTTGAGTTACCTCGTGGCAATGGGACTGCCCAGCTTGTAAAGTCTCCCTCTTGGTCTAGGGGATCCCTAGGCAAGGTCGACCAGGTGAGAAAGGGAACCCCCACCTGGTAAAGGTACCTCCTGGTGAGGTTAAAAGGGAAAATGGGAACGCCCCTTTTTATGGTACCTTAGAGAGAACAACCAAGACGAGAAAGGGAACCCCCGGCTTGATTGAGGTGAGTGTATGATAATCCGGATTATCATTCTTTTGTCAAGGGCTAGTGCTTGAGCTTGATCTTTTCCTCAACCGATACGGAACCTTTAAATTTGCAGGAGCTTATATCCTGTAAATAAATTTAAATTTAACTACACACGTGAATTTATTTTTTTGATATGGGCGCGCTACTCACCTCCTTCTTTACAGTTAAAGACTGGAACTGTGACACTAAAGTATTTATTAAAATAAATACCTGTATATCTCATTGTCCAAGGTGCAGCGAGGACTCCCTGGATGCAAGCTGCTCTGATACCTTGATCTATCGATTGTCACTGCTTGCTCCTCTCACAGAATTCAGCCATAGGTTTTGCCATGGAGCACAAAACCTGACCACTAGGAGGGACCAGGCTAGGGGAGAGAGCAAGGAAGGGCTGCAGGGACTCTGTCATTCCACCCAAATAATGCCATAGGGTCTATGGGCTCACTTTCTTTTTTCAGGCTCATCTCATTTTGTGGTAAGAGGGAGGCAGGATGACCCAAGTATGGACAGAAGCTAGTACGGAATTTTCTGTTGAAATGACTCAAATAAAACTAAACTTCCAATGAATTAATGACGCGTAAAGGGACTCAAACTGTCTACTTTCTATGTGATCAGGATATGTACTTATATTGACATATGAGTATCTGAAGCTTCCAGACTCTTCATCTGGAAAGGAGATCAAGACAATAACTAAAGAAAAAAAGGAAATGCAATGCACTGCAAGATCAGTATCCTTTCCTACATGGATACTCCTCATCTTTATTAACAATTTCTTTTTTTTTACAAATTATAAAAAAGATGCCAGCAAATGATCATGTAATAGCAAATTCATTGTCACTGTCACAGTGTTGCTACACCCTCTGTTCTGTAAGATACGTGTGTGTCCATGTGTGCTCACGTGTGTGTGTGGTGCATAGCAACAGACTTGGTGCCAAGCTGAAAAATGTTAAATTTAGCTTGCAGTAAATAATATGTCTAGCTAATATAGCTGGAATCCATCTTGGGGAAAAAAATGCTTCCCATTATACATGAAAATGAAATACCTGAATAGGTTTAAACCTTCCTGCATATTAACCTTTATGTTTTGGGTACAGCAGTTAGAGATACACTTTTCAGATCTACCTGGAAGATGGCAAAGTCCAAATATCAGGCTGGTGAAGGCTAGTGAAATAAACAACCAAATAAATAAACTTAAAAAATTGAAGGGTTTTTGGGTTCGGGGTTTTGTTCGTTTTTTTTTTTTTTTTTTCAGTTTTCCACCTAAGCTAACATCGCTGGCTGTCACAGAGAGAAATCGGGGGGCGATCGGTTCACGTCTCTGATTTTTACCCGTTTAAAGCAG
>NW_009713165.1:0-2366 GCF_000703405.1 Apaloderma vittatum | reverse complement strand
CCAGCCTAGGCCACTCTGTGATTCTATGATTAACATACTGAAACTAATTTCAAATTCAGAAAAAAATATGATCCCATAACTTCACTCAATACAGTTTAAAACTTCTTATTACTCCTGGATCGTTCTGCTTGTTAGTTTTGTTTTGCAAAAGCCTCTTGTACTTGATGAAGTAGAAGTTCATCTTGTACTTGATGAGCTCTTTCAACTGCTGTATGAGCAGAACATGGTAGTTTTGAAACAAAAAATTCTGGTCCTTCCTTTATTGACACTGTACAGGTTTATCTTCTCTGTTTCATTGTGTTTCATTGTGTAACCCGAAGACACATTACTTCTAGTACAAATTTTTAAACATGAAAGTAATTTGTACTACTAATTTCATTTTCTAGGCATATAAAGTGGAGGCTTAGAGATTCAAAAAATTGCTAATGACACATGAATCCTAGCAAACAAAGTATAGGAAAACATTGTTTCTTCATTTACTAATGAAAGTGATCACTGATTATCAGGCAGCAATTCTTCATTTAGACAAAATATTTGCCTTCCGAATACAAGGCATGCACAACATGCCCCATACACACCCCTCACAGAGAAGCTTCAAAACACCCCCTGGAAAAAAATGTACCTTAAGCTCCCAGTGGTTGAACTTCCAGCCAGGTGAATAGTTGTCTCTTAAATCAGCCCGTACACGAATATTAACACTAAGCAGCCTGTTACGATATTCATTACATTTCTTCAACAAAGCCTCTTTGTCCTCTTCAGAAAGGGAATTTGTGATACCACAGGGAATAATTACAACCTGCAATAGAACATAACATGTACTTTACATTCTAAAAAAAATTTAGCTCCTAGTTACTATAAAAACTTGAAAACAATACTGTGGCCCTACATGCTAGTAATTTCTTTCACGTTCTCAGAAGTAAACAACACATTTCCCTTTTCACCCAAATGATACAGATGAAATGATTTTAAATGGAGGGACTACTAAAGGGAGCTTGTCCACCGCAAGTACCCTAATGATCTGTATTAACTTTATACAGTAAGGTCTGCAGTTAGGTAGCTCCTATCCAATGTTAAGTCTTCCAGGAGCCCAGTATGAAATGCTCACAAATTCCAAGACAGGAAAGGAAACAAAATGCTAGTTTAAGGCATTTTTACACACCTGAACACAGGCTACTCGAGGTGGGAGCACCAATCCCATGTTATCTCCATGAATCATTGTCATTACACCAATAGTTCGAGTTGTAAGGCCCCAGGAATTCTGATAAGCAAATTGTTTTTCTCCTGGTTTCTTGGGATCTTCAAATACAATCTCAAACATCTTTGAGAAATTCTGCCCTAGATGATGCGATGTCGCTCCCTGAAATAGTTTCACAAAGAATATTATACTCAATGAAAAATTAAGTCTATCAAGCATCAGTTTAAGGCTTTCATCTTACTGTATTTGCTGAATAGATAAATACCTGGATTGCTCTTCCACTGGCAGATATAAATGCCTCTACCGTGGTTGTATAATCGCCCCCAGCAAATTTCTCTTTCTCTGTCTTCCTTCCTTTCACAACAGGTACTGCCAGGAGATCTTCGTACACTTGAGCATAAAGATCAAGTATCTGCAGCACCTATGATGAACATACTGTCTTAAGAATTACTAAGGATTTTGCATTTGCTAAATCATGAAATGATTTTATATGCCAGTCTAAAATCTTAAAAAATTAACACTTTCTCAAGATTGTGATTAAAATATAAGATTTCTTCCACTGCTTTATACTTTACCTGTTATTTTCTAGGACTCAAATAGCAACAACTATTAAACGTGACAGAAAACAAGACAAGTCACAGAAGAAATGCCAGTGGTTATACTGACTTCTAATTTCACCTGAAAATTGGAATATCTGCTAAGTAAATAAAGATATGCCATGATACTCAATGACTTTTGGGCAAAGGAGTTGTTAAAATCTCTAGCAGTTAACATGTGAAGGCACTATTTAGATTTAAAGAAAAACAAATTTTGAAGGAAAGCATTCTTTATATATCACCCTTTTCAAACTCCCCATGTCATTTGAAGAGACTAAAGCCTCAGACATGGGTTATATCTGAGAACAAAATGGGTTCTAGTACACTTGGCATTTTTCACAAGGATTCCCCCAAAGGGAAGGGCACAGTTTTCTGTGAAGTCCTAGTAAAAATATTTGCTTGTGTTGTTATGAAGTAAGGTAACTCTGTGAAAGCAAAAGCACCAGAGCATTTGACCAGACTCAGAGACTGGTGGTGAATGGTGCTGCATCCAGCTGGCGTCCAGTGACCAGTGGTGTCCCCCAGGTACTGGGCCCAGTCCCACTCAACATCTTTACTGATGACCTGGATGAGGG
>NW_009713164.1:68916-80813 GCF_000703405.1 Apaloderma vittatum | reverse complement strand
CCGCAGGTGTGGGTGTTCTCAGTGTTTTCCAAGGTGCTGGAAGCACTGGGTAGGGTCTGGGTTCCTCAGGCCATCAGAAGTGAGGTGAGCCAGCTGGGGGCGTGGGGAGCTGCTCTCGGGGAGCCCCGCTCTGTCCCATTTCCCCCGTAAGCACAGTTGGGCCCTGCCCTTGGGTTGCTTTGCACCCCGGTGCTGATGGAGCCTGTTGTGCTTCACAGGTGGAACAGACACATTGGAGTCACGCTCTAAATACTTTGCGTGGTGTCTTGTAATACCCACTATAGCTATAACCTTAAAATGTGAGGTGTAACCTTGTCATTAAGGCACTCTCTGTAATGAGCAACGCCGTTTGCCATCAGTCTTGCTGTTCCCCGCTGCATCCTCAGGTTCTAGCGGTGGCTGTGCGGTGCTTTCCCACAGAGAAAGGAATGCATTTAAAAACCTGGAGGAAAATCAATTTTAAAACCAAGCGAATTCTTGGAGAGAATGGTCTGCTATAAAACTCGAAATTACTTTCAGCTCCCTTTTTAAAGTAGAAGAGATTTGAAGTGGAGGATAATGTTTAAAGCAGTTTGTTGAGAGTGCATCACCTTGTCTGAGATTCTATTATATGCTGTAAATTATAGGAAGAAGGACTTTTTACATGTTGGTGTCCAGTTGGTGTAGTAGTTGGGGTTCTGGCTATCCAAAGATTATAGATTTCAGATAAACGATTACTAGATTTCAATCTGCAGTTTTCCTTATGGGTTAGATTCTTTTCTAAAGTACTTTTTCTCTTGCAATTTCTAGACATTTTGAACCTTAACTTGAAAGAAAAGAGTCCGTTTTGTCAAGTTTTGGATCAAAGAATCAAAGTAGAGGCAACAGATCAAAAAGCTCATACCAGACATTGAACAAGATGCGTGGGAGTGTGACTTCTTGGGTATGTAAAGCCTGGATTTACCAAGAAATTGTAATTATAGTTTTGCCACGATGACACACAGATGCTGTAGCTAATGTTGTGTCAGCAGTGCCATTAGATTATGCTCTTATTTTGAATAGTTCAATTTAGCATAGCACAACGTACCTGGTATATATCTAGGAAACGTGCTTTTCAGGCATGAGAGAGCATCACTGAGCTGCTGAAAAGATAGGCATTTCAGCAGTCATGAACAGATTTTCAAAGCTCATTATAGCTACAGCTGGGATGGCTTGGTGCCAGGCAGATGTTTGCCATTGAGAAGGAGGGAGATGCTCCTGGCTGCATAGGGGCAGCAGGATGTGAAGGGTTATTGAGGGCGGCAGAGGATCTGCTTTCTGGAAGATGTGTCATTGACTTGCGATGAGCTGAGCTCCTTTTTCTGCCACCTTATCGAAGGGGAGCTCCAGCCCTGAGGAAAGAGCTCTTGAGTAGAAAGGAGTTGAAGGCTGTGAATGTGGCATGCAGACAACCTTCTGCCTGTGGCCGTAGCAGTGTGACACTAACAGGGCTCTGGGCAGTTTCATTGCTTTTCTTCAGGATCCCCTGAGCAACCAAGAAATCCTTGAGCACAGGATGTTTCACACCATTGGCTGTTGCTCTGGCAGAGCTGGCTGAAACCTCGGGCTGCTGTTGTGTGCTTGCTACAAGATGGAAGGTGTTCCTTTCCCCAAGAAGTGACAGCCTCGGTAATCCACACCCAGGGGTGAGCGTCTGGAGTCACCCTTGGATGGAGGGTGGAGAGGACAGCCCTAGAGTCTGCATGCTGCTCGTTGTTTTACGGGGAGTGGGGAGACAGAAGGTGCCGTTGGTGGAGTTGAAGGCTGGGGAAGAGTGAACTGCTTTGCATTAAACTTCTTGGCTCAGCAGCTAGGCTGAATAAAAGAGAGAAGGTGTCTCTTTTAAATCAACCTGGAGATGGTTGCTGAGAGCTGGATGGGAGCACCAAACCACCCTCTAGCTGAAGGCTGGCACCAGAATGAGCTCTCTGCCACACTCTGGGAAACCTTGCTTGAATTGCAGCAGCTGGGGTGGCAGCAGAGTAGGATTCCCTTTGTGCTTAGGAGTTCTCCCATCTCTGTTGGCTTGACCATGCTCAGACACGCCGTTTTACTCATCTGTCTGGAGACTTGCTGGGAAAACTTTGGAGGCTTGGTTTTGTTTTTTATTTTGGGTGGTGCGTGTCTTTTTTTTTTGCAGTTACAAACACCATATCCTCCCTCTGTGCAGCTCGGAGAGTGTGACAGATGGATTTTTTTGAGCTGGACACTGAGTAGGGGTTTGTTATATTTTGAGATAAGCACTCACAAAGGTGTGAGTGAGTACAGAGGGAGCAAAGCAGTGAAGAATTGGGTCTATTGTGGGTAGACTTGGTACACACTTCCCCCGTCATGGGAACTCAGCCATCATCGGCTGCAGCCACATTAGTTTGGTTCTAGGCAGAGACTGCCAGTCCTGCTAAATTGGGAGTGGGCTCAATCACTCACCCTGCTAAAAGCTCAGCTGAACCTCACATCCCGGAGTTAGCTTTTTGGAATTGGCTGGGGTTAGGTTTTTGGCCTTAAGAGGTAAAAGTACAGTAAGTCACGTCACCACCTCACCTCTGCCCCTGGGAAAAGGATGCTCAGGTGACACATCAGGAGAGCCACCGCAGGGTCATTCCGCCTTGCTGCTGTGCTCTGTGCTAGTGCAGCAGGCACGAAAGGGTCCAGCAGTGATTCATCAGGAATCCTTGAATCTTGGCTGATACCAATCAATCCTGCTGGGCTGCTAAAATAGATATGGCCAGAGCATAAAATAGCTAATAAACCCAAAATCCTCCATGGAAAATTCATTTTTCAGGGTATGAAGTTCCAGTTGCCATGCCAAATAGAAACTGAGAGGAGAAAGGTTTGAGATTTTCTAGCTCGAAGGCAGGCAGCGGGTATTATTGATCTCCTCTCCCAGGTCTCTCCAATCTGTTTGCCTACTCTCTTTCACTTAAAGGATTCACATCATGGTAACCTTGATTTATTATCTGATTTCTTTCTTGATTCAGCCTCTCAAAATTGTGCACTGGCTTGAACCTGCAGAAATAAACCAGCACAGTAATTCCCTCTTATCTCCAGCATGCATGTAATGCTTTCTCTACTGTGTGTACCTGATTCATTCTTGCAGACAGACAGCAAGGTGAAATTTAGAAGAAATTACCCTCTATGATCAAGAGTATAAGGCAGGCAGAGTTTTCACTCCATTCAAGGGCAGAGCAGAGAGGACACAGCAGGAAGGGATGCTGTGTTGTCGTCTCCACGTCAAGATGAGACTCTAGACAGGTTCCAACTTCTGCAAGACCAGGCAAGGACTTTCTGGCACTGAGCTGCAAGACTCCCATGGAGCAGCCTGTGGCTGAGGCTTGGCCTCCAGAAGTAAGCAAGGCGGGTGTGGGGGTCCTAGCAAGGGTACAGGACACAAACTCAGTCAGGTAGGGCTGGATTAGGAGTCTGGGTCTAGCACTGGGCAGGAATTGATGAATAAGCTGTACTGCCCTTGGAGTAGACTTGAGAGACACAGAGGAGAGCTTTGACTTGCAACTTATAGGAATAAGCTATGTGGGTGTGTGTACACCATTACATCAATGCATGTGTTTGCAGGCTGGAGGGTCTTGTGTCACTTTAGGGGTACTAATTACTTAGAGCAGTCATCTCTCTGTTTAAGACATGCCTAAAATCAAGAGTTACGTTATCATTGTGCCAGAAGTCTGAGGACTGCTCTTAATTAGTATCTCTCAGTGTGCAAAGGTTTTTATAAAATACAGCTGTATAGCTGTGATATTTGCCTGGACTCGCGTCTCCCAAGGTGGAAGAGTAGAAATTATCTGTGAGCTGAGATCACCAGCAAAAATACCCCATGCAGGAGAAGAGAGAGAGGAGCTTCTGGCTGTATTTTAATATTCGTTAGGTGATGCTTAAACAATTCTCCTCAATTATTTAAATGAAAGAGTCAGACTTTACACTTGGGAGTAGTTGTGTCTGTATCTAGACTGTAGCCTACTCCCACTGGAGTCAAGTATGACAAGGTTTTTAAGGGATTTGGGTTCAACAAAAGTAGCACTTCTTTTGTAGTCCCAGTTTACTCAAATTCTCCTGGCAGCTTTTTGAATGCTGCCACAGATCCGGGAAGCCCCTGCTGCTTCAGGAAAGCAGCTTTTCATGCCTATATTGCTGGTTTTCACCCTCCAAAACCCATTTGGAATAATAAAGCACTCTTCTTTCCCCAGGAATAGTGAGCCATTGAGTCAGCCACATGAGACCAATGGCTCCCAGGCTGTGAAGGCAGCACTTTGTACCAAAGCAGCGGGTCGAACCTACCTTGTTACCTGCTCATTTTCTTAGCCAGCCAACGATATCCGGCTTGGTGGGAGGGTGTGGAGGACTGCCAAAGATTCAGTGCTTGACAGGTTCAATGTCTTTCCACTCTAGCAAGCCCAGGGTTGCATCACAGCATTGTTCTCATAAGAAGATGGATAAAGCAAAGAAGGATTTGAGGGAACCTCCGAGTAGGAGCCCCAACCTTTCCAATAGCAGCAGGGAGGCCTCATGCTCAGCCTCCAGTCAGGAAACGACTTTGTTGCCTCCTGATAGCTCCAAACAGGGGCCAAAAATGTACTCAGACATTAGAAAAAAGGAATTTTTTACTGATGTCCCCACTCGAGGAGCCTCTGCCATCTCAGGGGTAAGTACAAAGAGCAGTTCTTTTTCTGCCACTGTCCTTCTAAATTGCAAAGACCTGTGGTGCATTTGGCATTGAGAAATGTAGCTTTCACCCCAGGTTCTAGCCCTTAATTTTGGTGAGAGGTGTTTGTGCAAGACCTTAACCCTTGCAAAATATAGCTGTAAGGCTCTTCCTGATAATAGTTGTGCTGCCTTCTTCAGTGGCCACTGCTATCACTGTCATGATGTTGCCCCGGTTCAAGACGCTGGGCATGTGGTTGTGACTGCAGATGATGTTTAAAAGTAAAACCCTAGTGACTGCCTGCCTTATCAGCCCCCGATCCGTATCTTAAGCTGACATCAGGCTGCACTCTGCTGACAAATCCTCTACCTCTCTCTGCATTGGGCTGAAATTCCCAGGTATTTTTGCCACTTCGAGCCTTCTCCATTGCTCACAGTCTCAGTCATCCCTAAAGCTCTGCTAATATGGATCTTACAGTCTCTCTCTATAACCCACCCACTGTGCTTTGTTATCTCTGACACTTCTCTTACATGCTGCATTTCAGGATGTTTGTGCTGGCCCTCGTATGTACCGTGCTTTGGCACACCAGGTGGACCTCGAACAGCACGCCCCTACAGGTAAGTATACTGAGAGGAAACATACTGTGGTGGGGAATGGGGCCATGACTCCTAAGATTGCTTATAGCGAGCATGCTGGGAACTAGGCTGGTGACTCCAGGTTAGCGTGGTGCTTTCATTCTCCTCTGCCTGCCCAGGAGTGGTGCTGAGCTGCTTCAATGTCCATTTAGAAGTGGAGCAAAATCATCTGACTGGGTGGTAAAACCGTGCTCTCTTTTGTCCTGGATATATCCGTTCACCCCAGGATTCAGGGTGGCCTGCGCAGCTGCCTATGGAAGTTCTGGTCCCATGGGCCACATGCCAGGGGAGCACTGAATTTTCATGTGTTGTCATTGTGTATGGAGCCAGCAGTGCTCCTTTCCTGTGAGAACAGGACCTGCCTGTGAGAGCTGTGTTCAGGGTCAAGGTAGCCATAGCCAAAATCACGGTCCTCTCTCATTTATTCAGTCTGCATCCAACTGTGCCCCAGAGCAGCTTGTTCATCTTAGATACAAGGGGTCTTTGTGTGTACAGAGCCGCTGGTCCCACCTGCTTCCTAGAACATGTCATGTCGCAGATGCTCAAATCTAGGAGCATGGCTGAAAGGTTTGCCATCACTCTCCTGGCCCGTAGAGCACTCTTGGGGATATGGATCATAGGCTGGCAGCAGGTGGGGAAAAAAGCATGTATGTGAGAGGATTTTAGTCTTAGAGAAAGATGGCAACTATATATACCACCTTCTTGTGCTTAGAAGTGACATTTATTTTCATGAGTGAGGACAAATGACTGCATCCTCAAGTGAATCTTGGCAAGCTAGACTCATCCCTAACAAGTGGAGACAGATCTCTATTTATGATCTGCTGCTTTCTTCGAGGGAGGAAGAAGCTATCAAGCTGGAAATGTAAATGCAAATGAAACACTAAATATTGACATAAATAGTTGATAGTGCACAAAGTGCCATAATGGATGGTGCCATGGATTTTGCAACAATGAAGTGAAAAGATTGGAACAGCTGTGCTGCCTGACAACAAATACACATCAGGGCTGGTCTGTAAAGACCCCAAGCAAGCATGAGGCTAAGGAGCTGCATTTTAGGGCTTTGTAATTACCATAAGTATGCATATTGGTATGGACAATGCAAATGTTTAGGATCATATATTCCAGGCTAGGCACCCTTCCTGAGAGAGAGAGGAGCCAGTTCAATGGCCATTTCCTTTAGTCCCTAAGAAGACAAAGTGCAGCTACAAGGGTTGGGTTGGGCCATTTGAGAAGCACCCTTTCTGTACCTGATCATCCGGAAATATGTTGACATTCACCATTACTGGCTGCTCTTCACAAGATCTTCGAAGTCAAGGGATCGCATCCATGGTGTGAGCAGAGGAATATGGAACAAGGTGAAGGACTGGGTCCAAAGCTTGACATCCAAAATACCTGCTTACAAGCCAGAACCTTAAGTTTCCCCTTGGTAGAGTGTGCAAGTTCATCAAAGAAAAAGCTCTTTCTCCACTAAAATCTATTTTTAGCTCAATGCTTAGCTCTGTCTAGGGAATAGTGCTTTTTAAAGCTTGCATGCAATTACTTAATTTAGGTTAAGCTTCAAATTCCCAGTTTACTGCTGTTCTATTATTTGCGGCTTGTTTAGCAATATAAACAGTTTGGTTTATTTATGGGCTAAATGACATGGTTTAATTTCAGCCAATTCTTGGAAATGTACACTTTTTGCTTAGTCCAAATTTTCATTGAAAACATTTGGCCAAATCGTGAGATTGTTAGCTGTTAAACTCAATTTTTTTTCTCGCACTACTGCTGATGTGAGTGGGAGGTTCACTTGAGCAAAAACTGAGGGAAGGTTTGTCCCAAGTAAGGTGTGAATAGGAACTTCAGCACATAAAGATGACCTCAGTGGCTGCTTTTCTCCTGCAATATTCATGAGCCCTTTATCACCAGCCTGACTGAGTTCCTCCCAGGCACTGCAGAGAGGCAAGGGATTCCCACCCCCTTCTGAGAGTGAGGGAAGCTCTGCACTAGAGACAGTAACTCACCCACAACCGTGTAGAGAGTCTGTAGCAAAGTTGGGAACAAAACGGAGCTCCTTAGAGCCAGGCCAGGGCCCTACCTCCTAATAAGGTGCATGACAGTAATTTTCAGTGGAGGCTTCTTCTGTGCCATCACTGTGGTACTGGAAAACCGTAATGATGTATTGCAGCAGTGAAAAAAGGTCTTCCTTTCTGTTTCCCGATTGACGTCTGCTTGATTTCTCTCATTAATCTAGATAAGTGAATTCTACAGGCAACTCGGGAGACAGCACAGACCTCCTGTGTTTGGGTGAAGTAAAGCAGAGTGATGTACGGTGGTTTCAGGCATGTGTTCTGTTGTCTCTTAGTCACAACCTTCAAGATGCCTGAGGACTTTCAAAGTATCCTGGATAAGCAAGTGATTGGACCAACCACTGAGAACCTCGTTAAGTCAGATTTCGCAGCACAATCGTTTAAGCCTAAAGTGCAGGTTGCCTTCCAAAGGCTTCCAGGGCAATGCCCTCGGGCACTTGAAATAGAGAGGTAAGTAACCAGGAGGTGACTAGACATCATTACAAAATGGACACAGCAGATTAGGGTCTTGATTTTTGCTTTCAAGATGTGACATGTCAAAATTCTTTAGGAAAGTACTATCCTGTAAGGCAGCAATCTCTGAAGTGGGGTGTGCACATTGGAGGGAGTGCACAAGATGATTCACTGGGATACAAGAAGAAAAAAAAATTAAAATAGCGTTTATTTCATCTTTTTCACATAGTTTTTAATTTGTATGTTGTGTATGCTCTATAATGTACGTAATGTATTAGTGCAGTGGTACATATGTAGAATTTATGAACTGGACTAGACTATTGTAGGTCCATTCCAACTGAACTATTCTATCCTATAGATGAAGAAACACATGTGTATGTGGTATATGCTCAAAAACATTTTTGCTGATGGTGTGTACAATCAAAAAGTGGAGTTACAGGCATGAGAACCCTTATAAGCGCATTAAGTGTTTATTTCCCCCTCTGATTGAAAACAGGAAAAGGCGGCTATATCTCAGCTTCGATATTGCTCAGCTCTTAGCTGAAAAGGGGATAGACTCCAATCAGCTGGTGCCAAGGCATCATGATCCTGACAATATGCCAGCTATTGCAGAGAAGAAAGATCCTGTCTTTCCCATCTACCTCCCATTAAAAGTAAGAGGCATGTTTGGTGCCTGTGACCTGTCTTGTTGCTTATACCATGGGGTATTTCTGAGAATTGCAGGACACTTAGCCGTCGTTCATACAGCACGTGATAAAACAAGGAAATGCTTTAGAGCAGATTTTGGCCCTGAAGGATCTCTGCAAGATGCTGAGCATCTTCTGCAGGGTGCCTAAGCAGTTCTTGAGAGTGCTCCTCCTCACTGTCACTTTTCGTGTCCAAAGAAAAGGTGTCTTGTGTTTTCTTCTGGATGCAGTAGTCAGCAGTATTACTGTGTGATACCTCCCCGGGTGGTGTCTCTGCGCCCCAGGAAAGGGACAGAGGTACAGATATTGTTGTTTGGGAGAAGATTATTGATCAAAGATCAGCACAGCTTTTGCACCTAGACTGTTTTCTCTTTTTGTAGCCTATTTAGTAACTTCATGCTTATTTTCCTCTCATGAAAATTTGTATTTCTGAAGTAAGACTTTGTTTCACAAATGTCCTGGATTTTCAGATGTTTGACAATAAAGATTATGACTGTCGAACTCCAGAAGAGTGGATCTCACTAGGACTGGAGCCAGGTTCCTACGACAGAAAGCCAGTGCCTGGAAAAGCACTTCTACCTACGGATGATGTACTGGGACATGGTAAAGCTTGAATGAGTTACTGCCCAAGTGAGGCAGTGCTAACAATTACAGGCCCACTCAGCGGAAGGGAGCATGCAGATTCTGACAAATGCAGCTCTGAATAGCAGAAAAGCAGTAACTCATTCTGACCAGGCTCAGGCAGACAGAGCAAGACATCAAGGATCTTGATGATTGTCAGTTTTGCCCTGGACTTGCTGTTTACACTTTTTTAGAAGTAGCCTCTCTGCCTTTTGCTCTCCTTTCTGTGCCTAGAAGTCAGTACAGTCAAAATTCGCTTTATTGATATGTAGGTACCATGATGAAGTTAGTTAGTTATCTTGAGCGCAGGATGTTCTGCCTGGATGCCACTGTGAGTGCAGGATCAAAAGTCAAGCTAAGACTGCAGCGAAAATCCTAGTAGTAAATCTGGGATAAATTGATGTGGACATCTGTTGTTTTCCTGTCACTCAGAGCCTTCGCAATAAGAAGGCATCACTACATACAGCTGAAGTGGTGTCCAGTATGACTGCGGCTCATACCAATGCATCTGCGCTAGCTTTAAAGCCTAGGAACGGGCATGCACACTGACTGCAGCTCTGGGGCAACGTCCGCAGGCTTGGCTGTCCGCAAAACCTAAGCGGCATGGATCCTCAGGCAGCCAGCATGGGACATCTGAGTTCTGCTTGCAGCTGGCTTGGGAAGCACTGCACCTGGTCACTCCCTGGGTTGAAGGGACTGTTGTGCACACAAGTAGACAGAACCTTTAGGCCCTGGGGGAAGTGAGACCACTGGTGTCTGTGTAGTGCCAGCACTGTTGCACATTCCTATAGCTCTGACCAGTGGTTAACAGCATCCATTCTTATCTGCAATATAATGCTGTCCTGACTTGTATTTGTATTGATAGTGATATAGTTACATATGTCTGGTTAGCACCTCCCAGCGTTTAAGATGATCAAAATATTTAAGGGTTAAGATGTCATGGGAATGATCCAGGAGAATTGGACTAACCTTCTTTTAATCCGTGATTCTCTCAGAGAACCCCAAAAGCCAGAAGTTAATCTACAAGTGGATTGATGTTGGTGTTCTGGATTATGACAAGGAGACAGAGCTCTACTTGGTCCATAAAACAGATAAGAATGGGCTGGTGCGGGATGAAGAAGGGAGACCCATCCTCAATGGAGGGATAACTCCAGAAGGTGTGTTTCAAGTAAGGCCACTTGGGACCTGGCATATACTCTTTCTGTTACCCATGCTGGTCCTTGGTAGAGATGGGAAGGATGACAAATCAATTCATTCCTCTTCCTGTTATTACTCCTCACACATATCTGTTTAACAAGTCCTGCAAAACCTCTATGGGAGACAACTCCACTCCTTAATTTGACAACTTATTTGAGGCTTTCCCTTTGGAGATACCTTTCCTTTTTTGTTGTCTCCCAACTTTCCTGCCTTCAAGACAAGTTAAATGATGGTCTTTCTGGGCCAGCATCATTTCGAGGGGCTGTGTCAACAGGTTAAGATGAACTACCCCTCTTTTGAAAGGTTTGAAGATGCTGCTAAGTCCATGATCCTTGTCTCTTGCAGTCCCCAGCTTTGGTCCTCATTTTTATCTCCAGTAAGCCAACCCAATTATATTGTCCACCAAAAAGCTGCAGTCAGCATTGCAAGCCGTTTCGAGTTTTGCATTCCCTGTAGATTCTTGTAAGCGTTACTTTCATTTCTCAGGAAGAGCCCCATTGTTGCCATGTCAGTACTGGATGCCACGAGTTTACCTGCAGTTCCTGGCTGAAGATCCCTGGGTGTTCACCCAGCGGGTAATTTCTGCCGACAGCTTGCGTAAGAAGACAGAGGCGCTGCTACGCTATAACCTGTATGTGGACTGCATGCCCACAGATGGGCAAAATAGCATCTGTGAAAAGAGCCTAGAAAAAATTAACCTGTTGGCTATAAATACTCCTAAACTGAAGAAAGACAAGAGGTAAAGCATCAAGTACATGTCTGGGGCCTTGGGCTTCATAGAGATACACACAAGTAGCAATGGAGGCAGATCTTGAACATCAGACTGATAGACTGTGGATCACATGTTCTTTCCAGCCTCTCTGTGCTATCCTCTTACCCAGAGTGTCATCAGAAGGAGGTAGGACAAGAGGCCCAGGAACACAGGTACACAGTGGGTGATCTGTCAGTATTCCCAGATGAAGTAGGTGTACTTCATATGCAGATCCAGAGCCAAGCTTACACCTGCAGTGACGTGGCCTTCAGCAGCAGGAAGGTTGGACAGAAATGGCATGGCTGACCTTGCTGTCTCCCTGTGCTTTCAGGGAATAGATCAGTCATTGCTGGATTGATCTGCAGACCACCACCTGTCTCCAGAGAGTTGGCTGTTGTCTGCTGGTAACTATTCTACTTATTAACAGCTGCTAAAATCAGAAGATCTGCATAGTGTGAAGCAAACAGAACATGAGATTTCTTCCTGGATATAATCGAGTGTCTCTTTGAGATGCATCTCATATCAGGGAGGCGTTTTGAGAGTCCCTGGGCTGATGAATCATGAGGCATTGGTGGTGTCACTGGGAATCAGCCATGACTGATTGCCCTGCTCAGAAACAGGAAGGTGTGAAGGGCTGCATGGTCTGCCTGCCTAAACTAGAGAGTAGAAGAGTAATTAGTCTCTGTTTGTGAGCAGGAATACAGGTGCTGCCTGCTTGAGGTGAAAGATGATGATTTCCTAGGGCAAACAGAGCAGGGCTTCAGCACTCAGACATACATATTGGCGGAGGATACTGATTTTGAGAGGTGTTCAGCA
>NW_009713164.1:44095-68885 GCF_000703405.1 Apaloderma vittatum | reverse complement strand
TTGGGAAGACAGCTTGGATAGCCTGAGTTTTCCAGAGCTGCCAGCTACCTTCCTCAGTTCTTGGGTTTTTTTTCCCCCTCCTCTCCTCTGCACATCCCCAGTGGAGTATTTGCTTTGATCTGAAAAGACACTTGCCTCTGTCATTAAATGTTCAGTTGATAGCTTTGCGGCTGCTTCATTGTTTGTACAGCTATTGTAATGCATTCAGTAGTAGGTGAGCTTCTGGGTTAGTAAATCCAGGAGGGAGTGAGTGAAGGGTGAATTTTTCAGTAAAGCTACAGACATCTCAAACAATGTGGGTTATTACTGTTTCCATATCTTGTAACAGGGTCTTAGACTATATGTGCCACCTGGAGAAAGAATTGAGATTAGACTATGAACGCACCATGAACAAGATGATCTTTGACAGAGTCGTCGCTTCCAAATCTGAGACGTTTCATTATGTCACCCTGCCAGACAAAGAGGAAGAGAAAGCGCCAGAGAAAGGTATTGGACACTGAAGCAGTTTGAACTTGGCATGGTTATAGGAACTCTTAGGTATGTTTTAATGATTAGGTCTTATAAAGGGCAGCACCAGGAGATTACATGAAACCTTTGAGTACGTCTACTCTTTTTAGGGTGTATTTGCATGTTTGTGTTCCCTCAGTATAACACTTTACCATCCACCAGCTAAGTTGCAGTAACTCTACAAGTGTACCAGTAATGACACCAGATGCATGGCAGTGTAATTAGCCTAACTGCCTTCCGCTCTGCCCTGTGCTAGGCCTGGCTGCCTTCCATTTACTGTATTCAGCTGTGGCACACCTCAGGTGTGAAAGAGGGCTCGGGCTCTTTTAGAGTCCCAAACTGGAGGAAAATGACCACAAAAGATAGAGGGGGAGCATATTTTGTGTACTTTGATCTTCCAAAGGTTGGTATGCCTTGAGGTGGTTCACAAGGGGCCTCTTACAGATGAGTTGACTTTAGCTGTGCCTTGAAGCCTCAGTAGGAAAATTTTTCAAGTCCAATGTTTTTTCTTATGGAAATTTCCTGAGCCAAAGTCTCAGGAAGGTCAGGCACTAAGATGGTCCCTCAGTCCCTAGTGGGAGGCTGCAGAAGGTCTCTGCTGTGGAACAGAGACTCTCTTTCATCCAGGCATCTGCTGAAACTGCTACATGATAAGGCCTGTACATCAGAGAAAAGTCCTTTTCACAAGTTCTGTCCCAAAGGGAGCTGTACTCTTCCTTAAAGCTGGGATGTCTGTTTCAGGCAATAACGTGTTCTTTTGGGGTTTTTTTTGTGCCAGGACTCATCTGGATTGCAGACTATCCTTTTCATAAACAACAAGCAGATTTTAATTTTGTCTCGCTCCTGACCAGGCCAGAAGTCGTCCTTCTCCTTACACAAGTGCAAGCTGAGTGCAACAAGGCAGCCACCGTGTCTCTGTTTAACTTAACTTTAGCCAAGCATGTCTGCTTGGAGGAGTTTGAACAGATCCAGACCCAGACCTTCACTCAGGTGAGCAGAGGAAGCATTGGGGATGAACACATGGAACAGGCAGCGGAGCTGTCAGCGTCTATTAGACAGCTGCAGCAGCTGCAGATCGATATCCTGGGAATGAATGAGCTTTCAGAAGACATGGGGGTGGGACGGGGGAATTTGCATGTGCATGTCACATTTGTTGGGATATGGGGCATAATGGGCTGAAAGAACCATAGCTCCTTAGTTAGCATCAGCGGATGCTGGCTGTGCTTTTAGTCACGTTGAAACAGTGGCCACATAGGGTTACAGCACCTCAGTCCTCCTCCTAGTCTCCGTGGAGATAACGTCTCAGCTGGCACTCAGAAGTTTCCAGTATTTTTGTTTTTATTTTCCCATCCTTCTAGCTGCAAGTCACAAGAGCTTTGATTTCTCCTGAAGCGCTCATGGATGTAATGTTTTCTGCGTTCTCTGTTCTTTAGGTACTTAATTTAGTTACTCAGCTTGCAATGGCAGCAGACAGACTAGGAAAATTCAGCTCTCTAGTAACTCTTACCAGAAGAGCTTCATGCCCTCAGATGAGGGCAGCACATTACACCCTGGATGTGACCACATGGAATAGCTTGTGCAGGGTTACGTGGTAAATCAGTGGCAGAGGACATGTGCTGGTCCTTCGAGTCCCATGCTGTTTCAGCTAGCTAGTGCTGTCATCCACTCAGTGACTGAGGTTGGTTTATTACACACAAACAGCAGCTGCCTGTGGAGCAAAACTGACACTTGGTGGTATGAATAAATTAAAACACTGCAGACTGCTGCTGCCCTTGGCTTCTTCCCCTCTTTCTCCTCACTTGTCAAGAGAAGTTGACATTCTGCCTTTACTTGCTTCTCGTACTGTCTACACAGCTTTTTATGGGAGACTCTGACACAGGCAGCTCCAGGGAGAGCTCTGTAGAAAAGAGAACAAAAAGAAAACACTGAATAGAATAGAGCACTCCTGCTTTTTAATATCAGGCTTTCTTCTTGCAGGTCTTTTGTCAGTAAAGATGATGTATGGCCAGGTTCAGATGCCACGTGTGTGTGCATGGATGTGAGAGCTACTGTTCAGCTGCCACTGCTTGGAGAAAACCGTTGCCTTTCACAGCAGAGATAGGCCCAGCAGTCCCAGCTAGCAGCTAACCTTGCCATACTGCTTTGCCATCAACCCTTGGAGGATTACACAGGTCACTTTTTTTCTTTGCCCTAGGTTCAGACATTTCTCAAGGATACTTGGGTGAATGCTCTCAAGACTGTAGTAAAGAACAACCTGAAAGATGTGGGCAAAACCTGGTACAACCTGAAGCAGAACCACTGGGATACTTACCAGATGTCCAAACTGTGTAAGCTGATGAAGCGCATCAGATTCATGCTTCAGGAATCTCTGCGGTGTCTGGTCCAGAACTCACTGATCAGCTTCACCCGGCTTTTGCTGGATGCTTGTCGTGGTATCCTGAATTGCTCAAAGGACATGGAATGGGGAGATGACCTCGTGAATAGTCCCTACAGGTAAGGAAGAGAGAGAAAAAAAGAGTGGAAAGAGCAGAAAAACGTAGTGCTGTTTTCTTTCTAATACTGGTTTTGCAAAGCAAGCTGTGCACTCTCTGTGGGACTTCTGGTTGGGCTGCTTCCCCCAGTCCTCTGCCTGACACACTTGTGTGAATATGGAAGAGTGACACACAGCTGGCTGCTCTGTTAGAACAGATTTCAAGTTGCTGTTAGTGATATGAGGCAGCCCATTAGTTCCAAGGTTTACTACTTTGACGTACTTTTCTAAACATTAGCCACTTCCAGCATTCTTGGGGGAGCAAATAATTAGTACTAGATTTTCTGTGGAGACCAGGAAAAAAGAATACCAGGAGGCATGGCTGCTTACTTCTGTTCTTGGATCAAGCCACAGGAGTAATACTAAAATATACCGAATTTGGGTTCTCACAGTGCTTAGTATTTTCTTGTTGGGTACCGATTTAAAGATTTCTGTCCTTTATGGTATTAAAAAGGAAAGGTTTAGGAGTTGAAAACAAGAAGAAAATAAATTTAAAAACCCAACAAACATGCCATTCATTTGAGGCCTTTTACCTTGAAATCAGTGTGAGTCTTCACACTGACTTGAGCTGATCTTGAGCCGTGATGGTAGCATACAAGATTGGGAGATACTGAATAAAACTTCCAGAAGGTGTCTTTTAGGGGTTTATTGGAGATACTGAATGCCTGGTTTGAAGAGCATCTTCAAATTTTCTGTAAAGCAGCTCTAATTTCCAACGTAAGGTTGTGACTTTTGGAGATCCTGGTATGTCATGATTGACACTTCCTTCACCTTTGGGAGATAGGAGTTTTCAGTGTCTTTACTGGGAAATTCAGAATGCAGTGTTTCATACCTTCAGCCACATCAGACAGTTCTCCTCAACTCAGCTTTTCTTTCCTGTCTGGCAGGCATTTTAGTAGCAGCACCAGAGCAATACGATTATGTGCCGTTGTCTCAAAAAGCATCCCTGTTCTTCCTTGTCTCTTCCCACTGCAGGCCCCTGAGGAATCCACTCTTTTTAACAGACCTTGTGCTGGACAGCAGTGGTGTTCACTTCAGCCCACCTGTGGAGAGCTTTGAGAAGTCCCTCATTTCTCTGTTTGACCAGGGAATCCTGATGACTCACACAGTCCCACAGCTGGAGAAGGTGAACTCTTCTGCATCAACAGTGGTATAACTGTGCAAGTCTCAGTGCATTGCAGCTTGGCAGAGACACCCCTAGGCT
Organism: Apaloderma vittatum; assembly: GCF_000703405.1. Taxonomy (NCBI): domain Eukaryota; kingdom Metazoa; phylum Chordata; class Aves; order Trogoniformes; family Trogonidae; genus Apaloderma; species Apaloderma vittatum. Next base: position 64,644 of record NW_009713164.1, on the reverse strand, counting down.
TATGCTGAGGGAGAGAGTTGCTAGAAATAGGTAGCTGGGAATGCAGTTAAATTAATTTGGGCTCATCATTGTGCTAATCTGACAGGATTTCTTCAAGCTCCCCAACCCTGCACCTATTTTACCAGGTTGCTCTCTCTGCTTTGGTGCTGCAGGTTCTGTGGAGTCAAGTCCTGAGTAGCCCGGCAGCTGGTAACGGCAGACTCATAAAGGCAGTAGCACCTTTTCCGGTGCTGTCGGTCTGATGCAGATCTCTTCTGTATATGCATTCTTTTGCCTCTTACTATTAAAGACTTATGTTTCTCGATCCTCCTTCTTTGAGGGACAACATAAAACTGATAAAACAATTCTTGACACAATGCGGAAGGATGGACTGCATGAATTTCCAAAGGTGCCGCTGGTGATTGTCTCACCCCTCTCCTGAGGAGGTGTGGTTGGTTACCTCTGCTAGTCCTGAAAGACCTCTCTCCTTCCTTTTCCAGTATGTGTTGGAGAACATACCTATCACTGACACACCCTTACTGCGCTCAAGGGGCTTGCACGAGCCAGAAGTGGAAGAACTACGCGAGGCTCTGCGGTCTGCCATTCAAAAGGCACTGACCCCTCTCCAAGCTTACGCCAAGAGATACGAGAAGTTCTTGGAGCTAAATAACAATGACGTGCAGTACTTCCTAAGGCAAGTGGCTTCTGACAAAGGCACCTTTAACCCAAACTGCAAGCCTTTTCAGAAGCTGTTGTGCGGATGCATCTGAGAATGGGGGACCTGTTCTGAGATCACAAATGGGGGGACATGCCTCAGATGTGAGTCAGGCGTCCATCAGAGGCAGCCGGCAGCCATGGGCAATGGACCATGCTTTTAGGAGACATTGCTGGTGGCAGTGATAAGTTCTTCCTGCCTCTGACAGCAGTCACATTCCTGTCATATTTATAAGTGTAATTGGAGATATTAATGGCTCTAAAAATGACTCATCCTGTTTGAAAATCCAGTTAGCATACTTGACTCTGACCTCTTTGAAATAGTAGCTGTTCCAGCTGATAACATTCTGTATAAAGCAACATTTTCTTTTGTTTCAGCCTCATTGTTTTCATTGGCAAAACTCTTTGCACCTATGCTCTCCGTTAGACTCTTACTTTAATGGTTGTCTTTTTAGGCCTCACATTTTCCCAAACAGTGGGAATGAAGCACTTCTTCTCTTCTGTTTTTCTGACTTAATCAATTCATAAATCCCACCTGACAAATTCCAGTCTCTTCCCAGAACACACAGAAGTGTATGCCTTCCCCCACATTTTCCCAAACAGTGGGAATGAAGCACTTTTTCTCTTCTGTTATTCTGACTTAATCAATTCACAAATCCCACCTGACAAATTCCTGTCTCTTCCCAGAACACACAGAAGTGTCTGCCTTCCCCAAAAGGGCCTCTTGATCTTGCCCTGTTTACACCAGCGCTTACATTTTGTCTCTCCCTCTTCTCTTGCCTTATTGCTTCTTTCATCTCTTTCTTCCACTCCTTCCGCAAAAATATTTTGTGCGCTTATTCCACTGCACACCTATTTTGCTTTACCCATTGTAGATTTGAGTCTGTCCCTTCCCTTGCCCCTCAGTCATGTTCCTCAGCTACATATTAGCACTAGGTCTTCTCGTACACACATCTTCCGAAACTGGGGCTGCATTGCAGGTGGGCATAGGCAGCCTGGCTTCCTCTGCTTGGCTTTGGTAACTGTAGCAGAGAAAACACTGAAGAAGAGCCTTCAGTGCAAAGTAGACAGACTTTACATGGGATGTCTCTGTGTCTGTAGCTTCCCATGCTCGGTTAAAGCTAGCACTTATGTACTTGACTGTGGTAAAAACACTCCTCACTTCCTCTCTATATTTGGTTGTAAGGTCTAGAAGGCATTAATACCCTCTCAGTCTGTGTCTGCAGGAAGTTGTCTACATTCAAATATATGCATGTATTACTAACAGTAAATATACTTGTTCTTAAGGTAATGTCTTGATCCTTTGGGTGGACATCTCTGGACATCCTACAAAACAGCCTGGATGCTCAAAAAATCTTAAGCTCTGTTACCTTTTTTTTGTTGGTATTTTTATTTACAGAGACTATGAAGAGCAATGTCCATCTGCCCAAAAGGTGAAAAGTATAGTAAACATGCACTTATCTGAAAAGGAGCACTTGGACAAGAGTCTGCCTAGTTCTATTGTCATTGGTCCCTTCCATGTTTACACGGAAGGTGTTAAGCAAAATCTGTCCAAAAAATACGAAGCACTTGCTACTTCCATGTTGGATATGCTGGCTAAAACCCTCCATTTGCGGGTGAAGAATGTAAGTTACCTGGTTCAACAGATCATCTGTCAGTGTCATCCTGTCCTTCTGCTTATGAAGTTGCTGTGTGTATGAAATGGCCAAAAGACAACAACTGAGGCCACATTAATGAAGACATTTCTAAAGATTGCATGGAATGATTGTTTAGAAGTACAACTGGAGGGGAGATATACAGACTTAATCAAATCAAGTATTAAATGTACTTAATAATTTATATGCCTGAAAGCTGTATTTCTTGAGACAAAATTCTTCAAGACCTTGCCATCTTATAAAATTGTGTTGGTGCATTGAAAAGATCTGCCTAGTAGACAACAGGAAGGTCCTTCTGCTTGTTCTGAGGAAAACTAGAATATAGAAAATTGAATCTGCCAGAGGGTTGTCTAAGTCTGTTGTTGTCATAATTTCAACTACATACCTGCGCTTCCTCTTCGTCTTTCTTTGGTAGTCTCATTCTATATGAGCTCAAATGAAATGGATGGAGAAAGACTGTGGAAAGAAAAAAACGGAACAGGACTATGTACTGATCGCTTTAGGCCACCTTCAGAGTGGGAAGTGGGTGGATCATGGCAGGTTTTCCAATCTGCTCATTAGCAATTAATGACGTTGTGATAGTCTTTCCTCTGCTGTGTCCTCCTGCAGATCTGTGATGCGTATAATGCTGTCAGCTGCAGAATGCAAGAGAAACCAAATACCATTGAGGATCTGGCTGAGCTGCGGGAGTGGATGAAGGGAGTCCCCAGGCAGCTGGCTGGGCAGGAGGTAGGGCACGCTCTTCTTACAGACAAGGGACACCTAGGAAGATGAGGAGGAAGATTGTCAGTGCAGTGTATGTTGTCTAGCTTTGTATTTTTGTAATTCCTCAGATTTGCTTTTTTAAATACACATATAGCAAATTTAAGTATCTATGAAAAACAGAATAGCAGTTAAAAATCTTGCCTTGGAGACTTATATATGCTTGTCACTACCTTCATGATCCATTCCACATTTATGTACTGAATAGCTGTCTTCTAAAAATGGAACATTGTTTTCAAGAAAATATTTCTGCAACCAAATGCTCATATTGCTGTTAATGTATTTTTTTCAAAGTGCCGACATTCTAGTGCTGAGTTATTTCAAAATTATTTGAAGTGTAGAACTTTTCCCAGCTGAACAAATGGGGAACAAAGGCATCAAGCTGTAAGCTGCCTTGTCCATGCCGAGGAAAGAACCTGGAGGATAACCCAAAATACTCAATTTCTTTCCAGCACTTTATCCACTAGGTCACACTTCTTTTCATTCATATACAACAGAGGGTGATGATGGTGTGTTCATTCGCAGAACAAGGGGTTATAAATCCATTCCCATTGTTGACACAGCAGAGAAGCAGCCTATGTTACATTAAGCTTGTCTGACTAACACTCTTCAAAGGCACCTCATAAAAATGAGGTATAGACCAGAGACTTGTAATCAGTATGGTCTAAAGGTGTCTATTCTTTGTCTCTTTCTCTCACCGTGTGCAGGAACTGATTCGTGAAGTCATGAAAGACTACGACGTCTTGGAGGAGTTCTTTTATGTTCTTACCGATGAAGATTTCAGTGACAAGTGAGCACAAGGCATCTCTCCCACTGTCTAAGTGGGACACTTTGCAGCAGTTACCATTCCCAGTGCTTCAGGGGCTATGTGTCTATCAAAGGCTCCAGCAGAACATTTCAGACTATATGAGCACTGAATTCTTGAAGTTTATAGAGAAGTGTGGGTTCATGCTGCCTCCTGGCCTGGGGCAAGATGAACTGGTAGCTACTAACCTGTTTAACGTATTAAAGCTCATTTCTCTCATTTTTTTGGAGACATTTGCAAGGTCTCAAAGTGCACAGTTTAATCTGTGTCAGAAACTGAATGCACACTTCCAAGGTGGGAAAACTCCCAGGATTTTCTTAGGATTAGGAAAGAACATGCAGACTGCATGCAGTCTCCTTGTAGTTTTATCTTTGGCTATGTTACTCAGATTGGGGCCTGGCTATGTCCCAATAGCAGAGTCAGCTCACAAACGTGACTTCTAAAGTCAGCTCAGCCCTGGACACCGGGTTGTAGGCTTGGTCCAGTGTGCCTGCAACCTGAGTGAGTCTCTGCAGCGTGCTTCTGAACCTAGAAACGTGCCATGCACAGTGCAAAAAAAAAAACCCACAGAAGCTGCGGGAAAACAGCTCAGCTCTAGGACGGTTTAGCACAGATGTAGCTGTATGCTTGCTCACCAGTCCTGGAACATGCAGAACTTGCTGCACCCCCAGGCGCTGGGAGGGATGTGACCTCGAGTGTGACACTGCAAAGCTTGCATGTGGCATTGCCCACAGGCTGGCAAGTCCAAATGGAGTAAGGGCTGGGCTGCGGCTGAGCAAGAAGCTAGAAACCTGCCTTGGCGTGAGCAGCCGCTTTGTGAAGCCTTGCTATGCAGGGCCTCCCTGTAGCTGGGTTACTCTGGCCCCCCCGCTACCCTGCTTAACAGGAGACTGGCTTTTTCTGTAGCCCTGAAAAGCCACAAGCCAAGACTCTAACCCCTTTTTTTTTTGTAGTTCCTTGTGAATACATTCAAAGACAGACATTCCCTCTGGATGCCAACTGTTATTTTGCTGTCTCCTAGCTTTTCAGCAACTTACTGGATTTGTTCCTTTTAAAAAGGCCCTCCACTTCTCCCCAGCCCTTTCCATTTGAATAGCCTAGTTGCAAGGACTGCATATCAACAAGAAAAGCTGGAAAAAAAAGTTTTGTTGAAACCACATGTGCTTCTGTTATTGTAAAGCTTCCTTATTTGGTGGGAGTTGACTTTCTCATTCTGTTATTTTCAGCATTACAAACTCAGCTCAAAAAGCTTCTCTCTCTCCTCTTGTTTTCTGGGGGGTTTTTAGGGTTTTTTTTGGCTTGCTTCTTTCTTGCTTTCTTTGTTTATTTGTTATATCATGTGAGTGCAGGTGGGCTGCGAGTTTCTGGCCAGCAAAATTAACTATGCAAACTGAGTCCATTTTGCTGCAGCACCTGGAGGATGAAGACAAATTTCGCCGGATCCATGTCGTGGATCAGAACAGCCTTCAAAAAAATCTGGAAGAGATGGAGGTATTAAGCCACTGAAAACAAATTGTCCAGAGAAGAGAGCCTTGAAGCTCTTATAGTCAGCCAGGTGGGATCAGTTGAGATTTTAGTCAGATGGGGTTTTAGGTTAGTGTATTGTTGGGCCAAAAATCATTGAACACCTTCCTGTGTTTTGTTGCTTTTTGGTTGAGTTTTTTTTCTGAAGTTGGGCTTCTCTTTAAGAGTTTCATTTTTGCGTGGAAGACAATACTCTGCCAAAATACTAATTTTTCACTAGGAAGATGTTCGGCAAGATATGATACTCCCATTCTTGGTGCTCGGGCAACCCATGCACCTCCTTTTTCTTTCTTGGGTACTCGTTTTCCTGCAGAGCATCTCCCATGATGTGCTGCCATCAAGGGGAAATATACCGCATTCAATCATGGAGCTTATCCTGTGTGAAAGACCGTGAAACAAGAGCAGAGCTTTGGAGCTGAGATACCTCTGGTTTCTGCTGAAACAGTCTGAATTTTGTTTTTCACTAGAAACTCTTAAATACAGGAAAAAAATTGCCATCTTGGAAAGGCTATAATAGGTGATCTAGATTATCTTGGAAATAGCCTCCCAAAACTGTAATACCACAACACTGGATTAAGAAAAAAAAAAGGCAAAAAACACACAAAAATATTGAAACAAACAAAACCAAACCACCAAAACAAAACATAAATATTGTTAGAGCAGCTCTAGACATGTGTTGCTAAACAATTCTTGGAAACAGACTGAGTAACCCAGTAGAGCTATCGTTTTCACTTCACTGATCCTGTAACAAATGACAGTATAAATTTAGTAGCAAGAAATTTGGACATAGATTTATTGCTGCTACTCCTCAGGGATTAACTATTGTCACAAAGATGAAAAGCAGCAGTGGTCATCACATTTGGACTTTCAGCCACCTGACCAGTGGTTATTGCTTCTCCTCACCACTTTCATTATGGTCTAAACAAAAGTGGAATTGGATTTGGGAGGTGAAATGGTAAGCATAGAAATCTTGCATTTGAACGTGACAAAGAGCACACCAGAGGCAGTACTCAGCTTCAGAGCCCCATCTCATATCTGCCTTTTCTCTTCCAGCTGATTGTAGGTGGATTTTCCATCCGTGGAGACATTAACCAAGCTCACGAGTTGGCTAACAGCACAAGGGAGGTCAGGAAGGAACTGAAGAAGCTTCAGAATTTGACAGTTCTCTATAACAACAGGGAAAGAATCTTTGGGATGAAAGTTATTGATGTAAGTGTCAGGTCCTATATCTACAGGACACTAATCTTTGTTGGACTGTATAAGTGGTAGGTGGAGCAAAGAACAAGACGTAGTTCCTCAGGAAGGAATCCATCATGCTCTTTTGGTTTATCTGATGAACTCCTCCACAGTCCTGTAGTGACCACATTGCTCCATCACTCCACTGTGCTGCAGAAGAGCTGATCCCAGGCAAATTTTGGATGGCTGCTCATGGGCCACTTCTTTGAGAGCCTTCGGGTGCCCAGACTCAGATCTGAATGATGCTAATGAGGAGTAATTGGTTGGGAAGCGTGTTGAAGCAGCAGTCAAGATGCATCAGTTTCTGTAAGGCTGTCGCTGCAGTTACGTAGATGTGAATGAGAGTGGTTGCATAGCGCTGTGCAGGCAGCTGGCTGGGCTCCAAGCCTAGCATGTTCTCCTAAGGCAACAGTTTATAGAGTTGCAAATGCTGATTTGCCTGTAACTGTTCAGCTGCCAGTGAGTCATTGTCATCTGTGTCCAGCCTCGTCTGGCTAACGAGCAGAAGTGGAGTTCACATGATCCTTTCCTGCCTCTCAGTCTATGGTTACTTCTCCTTAACTGTAAGGAGCCAAGTTTCCAGATGATGTGCAGTCTATACTTTCAGTGGCTGTGCGTGAACTGCCCATCAGGATCAACATGTTCTGCAGCAAAGGGTTTGTAGAGGCAAGTGGAGAGAGTGCTTTCCATGCCAGACACCTGGCACAGGCACGGCTCGACTGCCTGCGTTTTGGCTTGAATGTGTAAAGCCCAGTCCTGCTGGTTGCTCTCTCTTGGAATCTATGTTGTGCTCCCAAGAGAAGGTGGTCTGATACATCTTCTTGAAGTATATGATTTCTCACTGTTTCCTTGAGATTCAGAAAAGAGTTGTGCCTTTTTTTCTCCTTTTGACGTGCAAACTGTCATCCAGAGGAGAATACACTTGTTGCTTATCCTTGCTTTTTCTCTGTTTCTGAAGTACAGCAAGGTATCCAGTGTGATTAAGGACTTGCAGCCATACTGTGATCTCTGGACTACTGTGTTAGACTGGATGCACTGGCATGAGAGCTGGATGAATGATCCTCTTGTGGAAATTGAGGCTGATGAAGTAGAAAAGAATGTCAGTGAGTCTTTTAAGACCATGAAAAGATGCGTGAAGCAGTTCCAGGATTCACCAGGTAGATACATGGTCTGGGGAAAGCAAGTTGGTGCATGTCAGCATTTTCATATGAGGTGTCTTACAGAGTGCTCTCAACAGGATGTCACATGTATGTGTTGTGTGTATTAGAGCCCACTGAGAAAATGCTAGCAAAGTTATTCCCCACTTTTTTTGCTGGAACTAAGATGATTCACATCTAGATGCTAGTTTTCTGCTTGAAGGACCAGTTTGGCATGGAAACAACCAGGCTACAAATCCTTTTTATACCCGTTTCCAAAGATAGTACTGAAATAGAAGCCACCCTCTTATGCTGCAGTTAATATTTACTCATTTATATAAAGTAAAATAGTCCACACTAGTCACAGAGAATTACTATATAGCCCAGTGGCTAGACATGTGGGCTTAAACTCTTAGGCAAGTCAGGCAGCAAAGGAACTTATATCTGGGTCTTGCAGGTGCTGTTTTCTTGGCCAGTCTTATTTTCTATTGGCCCACCCCCGGTGTCACACGAATTTAATGGAAAGCCAGAAGAGATCTTGGTTTTGTTATGGATAAAACGAAATTGCAAAATTTGGAAATGATCTGTGGAATGTAATAACCATTTTTGTGCCTGCTTGAATGTGTATGAAGTTTAAATGATCACATCCCCAGCCCTTGCAATTCACATGCACGTCTTTTAATTATGGCTCCTAGTAAAACTGGAATTGAGACTCCAGTGGTAGCTTAACCTCCCGTTCCACAATTTCAGAGATATGTTGGTCATTCTTTAGAGCTAATTCTAAAATCTCCTGCCAGATGGTTTAGATTGAAATATATTTTGCAGTGGGAGATTTTTGATTCATCCCTTTTAACTTGAACTTGCTCTTAAACAATGCCATGAATCAGCCCCAATGGAGGAGGTGATGAGTGGATGCATGAGTAACTATGAATCATTATGGTAAACAGAAAAACTAAGAATACCTGCTCACGCTCATTGCAATATTCCCTGGCACCTGGTAAAATATGTGCTTCGTCCTTGAGTCTGCCTTGACTTTGCATACCACCCAACAGGGAGCGTGACGTGGTGACGTCCTTGCTGTGAGTGTGCAGTGCAACCACACAGGGTGCAGTAAAAGGAGGCACGTGTTGTACCCAGATTTTAGAAAGGAGTCAAGCCCCACGTTCTTTGCTTTACTCACAATAGAACAAGCTGAAAAAGGGGAGGATGTGAACAGTGCGGAGACCTGGGCTGCCAGGATGCCCCCAGAGAGCAAAGCCCTTTCGTTGAATTTATCCTTCCTATGAGGCAGAAGTACCTTTGGCTCCAGTGTGGCCATAAGCGTCTCTCCTGCCTGCTTTCCGTTTCTGTAGTTGGCCATGACCCTAGCCTACTTCTAGCTCGTATGTGTAGTCTCCATCTTTTATGTAGTATGATCTGAGCTGGGGCATGAGATAACTTGCACCCTAATCTTGTTAAGGAAGTGAAGATCTTGGAACAATGACCAGAGCTTCTAAAATATCTATTGGCAGATGGAGCTTCATCATGCTTTGGCCCATATTAAGGAATTAAATTTTCTTGCTTCTTCTCTTCCGGTGAGCTCTAGGCCAAGGCAAACTTCTGCTTAGCATGGGCTTACCTGTAACAGACTTTTGTCTAATAGGCTTCTGGGAGCGGGCTTGTAGCCAGGTGGAGAGAGCCTTTGTGTCCTCATTGCTTCAACCTGCATTTTCCAGCATGCTTTTCTGCTGCATACTTGCCCCATACCATGTGTCTGCAAACCCATCAGGCTTTAGACAACTTCTAGGAAGTTCCTTAAGGGAAATTCTTCACACGCTGTTGTTGATGTTCTTTTTTTTTTCCTCTGAAAGTCTGCCAGGGTGTGGCAATGGAGTTTCAAGAGAAGATTGAAGAATTCAGACTATACATCCCCTTAATTCGAGGACTGTGCAATCCTGGCATGCGAAGCCGTCACTGGGAGATGCTGTCAGAAGAACTTAACATCGATATCAAGCTAGAACCCAGCCTGACCATTGGTCACTGCTTGGACATGAAACTGCTGGACCATATCAATAGCATTACCAAAGTAGCTGAGATAGCTGGCAAGGAATACGCCATTGAGAATGTGAGGAGAGAAGGACTTGCTGTGTCTTTAGTTGCTTCTCAGATTTCTGTTAAGCAGGCAGTTATTGCCTTGGGTGATATTTCTGTTGTCCCAGAGCATTAGGCACATCGTGTAACACAAGTAAAAAGGCTGCTGCCCGTAGAGCGGGGACCAATGGCCGTGCAACTTAGTTCACCCACTAGAAGTATTTCGCCTTGCAAAAAATTTCAGTTGTAGCATAACAGCACTGCCTGATGGTTATGCTGATGCACTGATTGGGTCTTGTACTTCAATATGGGATTAGTGACTGTGTGAGTTAAAATAAATTGATTGTCTGCATTTGGCCCATTCTAGCGTTGTGTCAGGGAGATTAGCTGCGCCTGGAAACAGAGGTGGCAAACCCTTTAACACAGTAAATGGGCAGGGAAGACTTGCTGGCGCTGGAGGTTCATAGGTTACATAGTCTTTCAGCTTCAGCTCAGCAGTTCAGATGTGACCCAAGATGGTCTTGATTGAAAGTCGTTACCTTTTGGCAGCTTTCATTCTCTGAAATCTCAGGCGAGTTCTCCTTTCACAAAGCCATTGTTAACTATAATGATGAATAGGTGCTTTGCTGGCAGCCTCTGTGCATCTAGTAGTATGAATGGATCTGGAGATGAAATTGCCCTTTTTTCCCCTCAAGGTGTTTCTTTCAGGACAGTGTTGAGATGTTGAGTCCATGGGCAATGCAGAGGAAACGTGCTGTTGCTGATTTGTCATGCATTGAATACACAGCTTTCAGTGGAAACCAAGAGCAAAAATCTGTCACGTGCTAGAGAGGGACATTAAGAGAGTTGTGGAGCCTGGGGTAACCATTGCACGGGTTGTATCTGAGAATTAAATTGCCTGTCCTTCTGTTCCAGGCACTCAATAAGATGGAGAGTGAATGGAACTTCATTTTATTTACTGTGACACTTTACAAAGACACGGATACCTTTATTCTGAAAAACACTGATGAAGCTTCTCAGCTCCTACGTGATCACATTGCCATGATTCAGAGCATGTCCTTCTCACCGTTCAAGAAACATTTTGAGGAAAGGATGAACATGTGGGAAAATAAGCTGAAGATGACACAGGTATTGGTTTCCTACCTGCACACGTGTGAATGCAGGCAGCTGGTGTGGGCTTTCATGCTTGAACATGGACACTGCAGTTGGTGCTGGGGAACCTTGAGGACAATGATTCATTTATTTATTGTGGGATTTTGGCTGCCTTTCCTACCCTGCCTCTCCTACCCCTTCTTTTGGTTGCAGTCCTTTCTGTCACTAAAGGCCCATGAATCTGCTTCTGTGAAGTGGCTTGTCAGGGTTAGCTGATGGAGTAGTGCAAACACCAGTGCCTGTGTTACTGGAAAACCTCACCTTTTGCTAGGTTGATGGCTGTCTCTGCTCAGGGTATGATAGATAGCTCTGTGTGACTAAGGTGCTCTGAAAGGCAGTCAAACACTTGAGCTGCTTTGCGATGTTGGGCAGGTTCCCCATACCTTCCAATCTCCCGTGCCTGAAAATGGAGGAGGATGTTCTTCCAACCTAATTGTATTGCTCCTTTGAATGCCTGACAAATGGGGTTTCCTGTCTGGTGTCTGACTTAAATGTTTAGCTTTGCATTCATTCTCTTAATTCGGAGTGTTGTTCAAAGCTCTTTTCATGGATTATTCTGTATGAAGGCCGGAGCTGAGGTACATCAGGCAGAATTGCAGAGTGTGGCATATTTTATTTGTTATTCTTCTTCCCCCAAGAAGTTCTTTTCACAAAGTAAAATCCCCATCTTATTGTGTCCTCACAGTATGCTATCTTCTGTAAAATACAGAAACACTAGGCACAGACATTTGACCTGGCACCACAAAGTCCCTTCGAGCTTTGGTATTGGTTTACACATACTTCTAACTATGCTCTTAAATTAGTGGGTGTTGATTCTGATGCCTGTTGACAACAGTTAGCAAAGGGAGTTGCTGGGAAATTTTTTAATTATTTGGCAAGGAAATTTTAGCTCCTGATGCTGCAAGTAGATTTTAGAATTGTAGAAGGTCTAAGTGCAGCATCACCTCTTTTTTTCTTTTTCTTTTTTTTTTTCCTAAACCCACTCTGGTGCACAGTTGAACTGTTTTGTCAACAAAGTTCATAGCATGGTATCCTGATATGCTCTTCTTGCTTTCCACTAGGATGTCCTAGAGGAATGGCTGAACTGCCAGTGCTCTTGGCTCTACTTGGAGCCCATCTTTAGGTCAGAGGACATCAAAAGACAGCTTCCATTGGAAAGCCAGCAGTACCACACCGTGGATGCAGACTGGAGGAGCATCATGAAAAACGCTAATGAAAACCCTAAGGTGTGTGACTTGGCAAAAGCCAATGCAGGTATCAAACTCCTTGGAGCTGTGCTCACACAAGGACTGCTTTTGAGTGTTTGGTTTTTTCCTAATAGTGTAGGCTCAGCACTGTATAAACCATGGAACCTTGGCCAGGGCAGTGTGCTAGATTTCTTCTCTTGAAACCTTTTGTTCTGGTGCCCAAATGACAGAGTCATTCCCTGTGATGCATTGCACCAACCTGTCCACCCCATCAGATACCTTCTCCTCAGCACACAAACTCCCTGCCTCCTACGACCAGCCCTGCTATAATTGCAACCCATAAGATAAGTCCTTTGATTCTTCCTCAAGGCTGACTCCTTGAATTGTTTAGAGCCATTGTTTTCACCTCATTCTGTGTCCTGGTAGCAGTGCTCTGCATTCTTCTGTTCCCCAGTCTCCATTTCCCAAGACTCCATCACCACTTGTATTCCATATTACAAACGTTGGTATTTAGGGGAACAAATGTGCTTGTCACATCCATAAGCACTGTTTCCCCTCCTTGCCCACAAAGCTCACACCTCTCCAGATCCCTGTGAAAGTACTCCTGTGAATGAGTCATTTCAATCTTACCAGTAACATCACTGGGCAACCCAATTATCTCCACTGCCTTATCTCCCACACGCTCAGAATACTGATGCTTCCTCTTGTTCTCCTTCTGTTCATAGGTGATTTCCTTGTGTCCCGATCCTGTGTTACTAGAGAACCTGCAAAATTGTAACAAACTACTCGAACTTGTGCAGAAGGGGCTGAGTGAATTTCTGGAGACGAAGAGAGCCGCATTTCCCAGGTAACCCCGAACTGCAGTGAGCTGGATCACACTGCTTGGTTCAAAAAATGTGAAAAGAAAGGCTCGCTCCAGTTCATTCTGCCAAGAAAGAGCAAAACAATCTAAGCTTAGGATATTGTCATGACACTGCAAACATAAGCAAGGCTGCGCCTTTCAATGCTGCCATCTGACGGGGAGAAAACAGACAGACACAAATGGTGTGAGTTATGGGCGGTCTGGTAGCACGGATGCATATCTGTGCCTCAGGATTTACCTAGAAAGGACAGGGTAAAATGAAGACCTCCATGTAGCTCTGTCCCTTTTTCCTGAAGGAATACTTCTGTTCTTTGATACTCATTTAAGCCCACTTTGTGGGGAAGTAACTGACCTCTGCAGATGGAGTAGTGTATTTCTACAGAAAGGTGGATGATTGGACTGTGACTGCTACTCTCTCATGCAAATACAAAGAGATCAGTGATCAGGCAGAAAATATCTCTGGCAATAGCCTTGTTCCTCATCTTGCCAGGACTTAGCCCCTGATGCTATGGTAAAGAGAGCATCCCCTGATGCCTTGCTCTATATTTTTAGGTTCTACTCCCTTCCAGATGACGAGCTGCTGGAAATACTGTCTCAGACAGAAGACCCCACTTGCTGTACGACTTCACCTCCACAAATGCTTTCGGAAGATTGCACAGGCAAGCAAAGCAAGAGTGCTACTGGCTTGGTTCACCTTTGCGAAGCTAGTGCATAAAACAGAGAATTAAACATGGAGTAAAAATTAAAACAAAGCAAAGTGGAGGGGGTGAATGTGACAAATATTGATAATTTGCAAAACAATAAAGTGGGGAAAAACCCATAGCGAGAGTGCTCAGGCCCAAACCACACACATGTTCTGGGCTGGGGGCACAGAAATCCATTTTCTTGCTGTGTACGCAGACCCTAATTCCAACAGCGAAGCAGCATTGCTGAGACACCACCTGTGAACTGCGTAGAAGTCACGATGAACGTGGAGGTGATAGCCACCCACATAATATTTGCTCTAACAACCAGAGCTTCACTTGTTCTTCTCAGTATGGCTCGCTTACTTTGGCGTTGTGATTGTGATTTGTGTAATAGACAACCTTACTTGTTTTGGAGCTGTTTTCGTAGACGACCACCTTCTGAGTCCCTAGAGCCGCAAAAATTCTTAAACTTGGCCTGGGACATGTTTTAGTTTTGTTAAATCTGTTTAAAGTTAAATACATTATAACTAAATAGTTAATATTGTTAATGTTATAGTTAAATATTGTTAGTATTGTAGTTCAATATTGTTTAATATTGTTCAACACTGTTTTGATTGTAGGAGACGGGCAGGAAGAGAGCACTGCATGCAAGGACGCTGCGCATCGCTACGGTGCTAGAAAAGGTGAAGAACATTGGTTTTGAATTTCTGAAATTATTGTTTTGTTGCTTTTCATTGTCTAGAAAAAGATATTGTTAAATAAACTCGTTAAGTAGTTAGTGTTAAATATGTTATGTCATTGAGTTATTGTGGTTTGTATGAATAAGTTGTTAAACTAGTTGGCTGGTGTCATTTCACCTTAATTTAGTCCAAGGGTATCTTGTACTTGGCTGTAAGTCCAAAGGGGAGGGAGGTTGTCCCACATCGCTCCTTTCAGGCCACACCACCACCATTGGGTTGCACCGGTTGGGCCACGCAAGGCCAGTCTTCAAACCCACCTGGGATTCCACACGTAGCGGTTGGTAAGGTTAAATGAGTTCTCTATCACTGGTCTTAGATTTAAAAATCTATACAATTACAATATAAAGTTAGTAATATCAATAATAGTTTTGTGGTGACAATATCCTCTTTCGTGTCGATCTTCATATCCAGTTGCCTGAGTAGTGTCTTCTTCCAAGTGGACCATGGTGATAGACAGGTAAATACAGTCGCACAGGATCTGTAAAACAACATGGTATACCTTCTAGTTATTCTCACAAATAACAGTTGCAGGGACATATTCCCATTTCTCTTTCCCGGGTTTCATGATTAGAATGGTATTATCTTTCCCTGTGGCTATTACTTCTGCTGGTTCAGGAGGGCTGTTTTGTCTTTGAACTCGTATTATAGTTCCATTCTTAAAACTGGTGGATCCAAGCCCTTTATCTCCATGAATGGTGGTGACTTGAGGTGGATTCCCTTTTCTGACAATTGTTTTCACACAATTTGTTGTGGCAGTATCAATAGTAGTGCTATTCTGTCATGCGGTTGAATAATCAAATCTTGTTCAACATTGTTTGGCAGAATTATTTTTATTTCTCCCTGATAATTTGCATCAGTCACACCTCTCATGACATGAACACTCTTCAGGGCTAGGCTCGAGCGGGCAGTTATCAAACCAAAGCATCCTGGAGGAATCGAATTCCTATTCTGGTGTTGGTAACTCATTTGTTTCTGATTAATTCTGATAAATTCCAGTGTATAGAGACCGAGCCCTGCAGCTGCTGGGGTGGCCCGGTAGGGGGCCATTGTACCCGGGACAATTTCCCGGTAAGTCAAAGACTCGCTGTTCAAGGCAGTGTCTGCAAATGGGGTGTCGTCTTGCACATCGAGAGGGTCTCCATTTCCCCGATGGGCCTGTTGTTAAGAATATGTAGCACATCTGTGAGTTGGGTTCTCCACCGGGACAGGTTCACATCTCCCAGTTTTCTTAATTGCTCCTTCTGTAGCCCAGTCAGCTGTTCAATCAATCCTGCAGCTTGTGGATAGTGTATGAAAAACCCACTGAATATTTTGCTGCTCAGCATATTGGTGCACAAATTTCTTCCAAAAATGAAACCCATTGTCGCTTTGAATCTGCAATGGAATTCCGTAGTACAAAATTATGAGATCTGTAGTGCAGATGGTGCTATGGTGAGTAACTTTCTTACAAGGATGGGCAATCACATATCCAGAATATGTACCTCCAGCAGTACAGATGTATGTACACCCTCAGTCCTGGGGTAAAGGTCCAATGTAATCCATTTGCCAAATTTATCCTGGCAGTTTTCCTCTCCTCAATGGCCCTTTTACAATATTTGGCACTGGGTGTTTGTGAGTGTGTTGGCACACAGAGCATTGAGCAATTATAGTTTTGATCATATCAAGTGACATTGCTATGCCATGCTCTTGGGCCCACCTATAAGTGGCTTTTTTTCCAAGATGCCAACACTTTTGGCATGCCTATTTCACCAAGCATTCATGGTCTTCCTTCTGAGGGAATTCCAGTCTGGCTTGGGAAATTTTTGCCCACTTGTCTGCAACAGAGTTATAAAGTTGTTCTAAAATATTTGAAGCTCTGCATAGGCTCGCCAGTCCTTCTGCACCCGTTGCAGTGGAGTTTGTCTGTCATTTCATTCTTTTTTATTATGCTGAGCTATTTCCCTAGTCTCTTTCCCCAGATACAAGTCAGAGTATGGCTCCCAATCCTCCTCCTCCCCTGGAACAGCTGATCCACCCACAGGGGCCCTCCACGAGCAGATGTGAAGTCCCATTGAGGCTCCAGAGGAGGTGCTGTAGGCTGAGTTGTTCCTGAGTCTTTTGCCGTAGAATTCTACACTTTCTTGCTAGGTTTATTCAGCCCCCTCTGTTTATAAATCCTCCATAATTCATGGGTTTGAACACCACCAATCTTATCATGAGACATACCATCTTTTAATAAAGCTGTAAACATTTGCCTTCGAGAAATCCTATCTTTGCTACTTTTAGGATTGTCTCGAGTATCGCAGTTTGCTGCACTTCCTCACGGGCTCCGTTCTCCGAGGTCACCTAGCTGCTGTACATTTTTGATCACTGCGTTGAGGGGATTTCCTGTCTCATTAATCTAAAGAGTCATCATCACATTTTTATATGCTGGTGAAGCAGTCCTAGTCAGTCTATTTCTCATACCAACAGACAAAGCATTCCGCATCATAATCAGCTTCCCCTATAAAAATGTCTAGTTTCATCCCTTTTTCTTTCATTCACTGTATACAATTTCACAGAGTATACCACTGACACTGGGATTGTGGCCAGTTATTTTCAGAAGAGTATTTATTATTGCATCCCTGAGTGGCCCAGACTACCAAATTATTATCTTGAGCATTGCTTCGAAATGCATCTTGCACAAAGGAATCTGAACTCAAAAGCAATTTTTAAAATCACCTGCACCCAGAGTAACCCCTGATGCTCCCTGATCATGCAAATGCACCATCCAGGAAAGCAGAAGCTGCCCTGGTCTTTGTTTAAATCGCTCAATTATGTCCTTTACCTCATGCTGAGTATAATCCTCTATCACATCCCTTCTCACCTGCTGTCCATTAACATCTAACTCCATTTTGCATCTCTGTGCTGGTCTCACATCTACAAATTCCTCTGGGGAACCAGCCTCATCAGAATCTGTAGAATCCCAAATATCTCCATCTCGTTTATCATGATCCCGTTGTACACCTGCTTCTGCAATCACTGAATGCACTTTCTTGTGATTCACTCATCCCCTCCTTTTCTTGTACTACACAACCTGAACGACAGCCTTTTTGGCTACACTCTGGTAAGTATCCAGTTTATCAACAAGCAGTTTGCCACTGTAACATTATAACTTGATTCTGCAGATCACAAATCTGTTGCTCCAGGTGAGAGCCCTCTGACAATTATTCTTTCATTTGGTGCTGCTTTCGATAGACTGTTAACAAAATCCATCCTCGTCTTCCGAAGCCCACAATTTCTTTTCTTTTTTCAACAGGCAATGTTAGGATACATTTTTATACATCCGAAGCTTCAGCTTCTTTCAACCAACTTTCCCACTGTTTGCAGTCCTCTGACCTTACTCCACTCGACAGCCAGTGAACTATAAGGAATGCTGGGAATGCTAGGCAGAGCTGATATATAGAGAGAGATTTAAAAAGCAACATTTTGCACCAATCCTATTTGTGATGCTAATTTTGTTTTGCTAGTTGACAGGGTCAGCAAAAAGAACACAGCCACCAACAGAAGGATACGGTTATTTTACTACCTATTTTACAGTATCGCAGAAGCATACTCTAGTTTTGAGCAGCAGAGAAAATAATCATTGCTACATAAGGTTAGCCATAGTGATTAAGAAAGTTACATCATTAATTGCCCTAATACTTTAGTATCATCCAGATCCTCAGTCACCGGGGAGTCCCGGTTGCAGTGAGGATTTGGAGAACCTGTCCCGACAATTGGGAAGTCCTGCACAGTGCGTCCACTTAGAGGCGAGGCCTCCAGAGTCACTGCCAGAGGGTCTAGCTTTTATATTGTTGAATAAACAAGCTTTCATAGTTTCAAACACAGGAACATCTGGTTTCATTCCCCATTGGATTTTCGCCAAAGCCTGGCCAGGGCTCAAGGAGGAACTCAAGGGAGTTGCTCTGTTTATTTGTCTTTGACCACACGTTCGACCAAGGCCGACCACCTGGTTTTATGGCCTTGACAACCTGCCTGTAAACAAGGAAAGATTTTTTTTTTTTTCTGATGACATGTTATCTTCATTAATGATAGTGTTTTATCTAAGTTGCATCTTTTGCTAATGATCATACATACTTCACTGCTGAGCGGATACTAATATTATATAACATTTGGTGTGGGCAGTCATCTAGAGGCTAACTTAGGTTTTGAGGCTGACTGTTCAGGCCTCAGTACTTCATGTGCTGAGATCTGGAGGAGTGTTCATCTTAGGAGCAGAGGATACGCCCTCTGGGGATGTTTGTCTTCCCACTGTAAGGGCCAAGAGAAATAGCTCAGACTTAGCTGTCCACTCACAGACACTTGGTTAGGATGGAATTCCGCTCTTGCTGACAGCCTCAGGAGTTGCGATGAGTGAACATGCCTGAACTGAATTAAGTTTCTGGGGTTAACCTGGCTGTTTTTCCTCTTTATTATTGCTAATAGACTTCAGACTCTATGGCTAGTAACAACTCGTACTGCCACAGTACTCAGACATTAAAACTAACCTCCTAGTCATTAGCTTGGGAAAATAGAAAGGAAATTGAACTGAAAACCTGATACAAAGGCATTGGAATAAATAAGAGGACTTTCAGTGATAGGCTATGGCACTGGAGAATTTGTTAAAATTTTACTCTTGAAACCAGGCACTGTGACCTCAAGGCAAGTGATTCAAATCTACAGAATTGAACAGGAACCAAAGATGTGAATCCTTGACAGGTAATGAGAAAAGTTTCCCCTGCCTATAATTTGATTTGCTTTGCTCAAGTTAAACCAATGATGTGAATCTCTTGTTTTCATACAGTCATCCTCCATTTTTTGGAGAGGTCAATGTGAACATCTGTGACACACTTGATTGTCACTACTGACAACCAGATTTGGCACCAGATGTTTAATAAGTATGCACTACTAGAGCCTACTAGGCACTAGGAAGCAGGGATGGAAAGGAAATCCTCCATTCTCATCTCCTGTTGCGCTTCTTCCATTAGCTGCTCTTCCAAGAGGACCTGCAGATCACACACATGTACTCTGCTGCAGAAGAAGAGGTGGAGCTCTTTCTTCTGATGTGTCCCACTGATAAAGTGGAGGACTGGCTGCTGGAAGTTGAGAAATCCATGAAGGCCAGTATATGGGACAACATAGAAAGATCAGTTGGTGTTTATCACAGCCTCACTGCATGTGAGGCGTGCTCCTGTCCAAGGAGTGCAACTCTTGATCTAACACCTATTTTCTAGTCCTGTGAGAAAACCTGTCCACCCTGTTGTGTTACCTCATCCTTTCTTCTCTCAAGAGAGAAATTCCTTGATATGCAGGTCTTCAGACCTCCAAGCTGTAGTCTTAGGAGATGCTGTATTGTCTGCCAGCCAATGTTTGTCTTTCTGATATCATGTTCATTCATCACTAGATACTACTGGACGAGGAGGGAACTGTAGATCAGAGCAATCCATGCTGAATTTATCTATGGCTGTGAGTACCTGGGGAACAATGGCCATCTGGTTATCACACCCCTCACTGACAGGTAAGGAGATAGTTTTCTGGGTAATAAATATCTCTCTTTTTCTTTTTTTCTTTTCCTTTTCCGTTTTCTTTTCCTTTTCCGTTTTCTTTTTCTTTTCATTGAACGAGTCTAACTGGGGATTAAACCAGGAATCTGACCATGACAGTCTTACTGCTTAACATATGTAAATAGAAATAGTTTGTACAGTAAAGGACTACCTGAGACAGGGCATAGAAACACCCTAGCACTGGTTCTACTCTGTTCTTAGTAATTGGTGCTCAGACATTGCTTTCACTCTCCTAAGTCTTTGTGTAGTGCTCTGACTCGTATGAAGTGCCCACCTAATAGCTAAAGAGCTCTTTTACAAACCAGAAGATAGGGGCATCTAATACTGTAGAATATGTAGCAGCAATAATAGTTTGTAACTGTCCTTTTTCTGGAGAGTGGATTTGTAGCTGGTGGCAGAAGGATTTATCTGTGCAGGCCCCCATGAATACTAATCAAGGCCACATAGCTAACTCGTCTGCAGAATGCTGCATATCTA
>NW_009713164.1:31345-44064 GCF_000703405.1 Apaloderma vittatum | reverse complement strand
CAGCAGAATAATAAGGGATGGATTCCTGCTTTTCTCCAGCTGGATAAATCATATGTCTCTGTTACTGAAATCAGTAGTAGAAATGCTTTTCATCATTTCATCTCTTTGTTGTAGGTGTTATCTGACACTTACAGAAGCTCTGTACCTGAAATTTGGAGGAGCACCTGCAGGACCAGCAGGACCAGGCAAAACAGAAACAACAAAAGGCCTGGGAAAAGCACTAGCAATCCAAACTGTAGTGTTTCAGTTGCTCTGACCAGCTTGACTTTATGACAATGGGAAAGTTTTTCAAGGGATTAGCCAGGTACAAGGAAATGCTGCATGTCATTATCAAGGAGTGGGTAGGGTACAAGGATGCTAGCCACTGGGAATTGCTGGGTATTTTTCATAGCAGCCCAGAAGAACAAGCAAAGCCCTAGTAAGGGCATTGAGCCAATTAAAAAAAAAAAAAGAGAGAAAAAAGAAAGAAAAGATAAAAAGAGATCCTCATTATTTAAGACAAAATTAAAATGCTCTGTACCAATCCATTATTAGACACCTGTGCAAATGTTAGCAGCTCGGGCCTTTGTTTTAATATCTTAAACATTGGACTGAGATTCAGCCCACAAGCTGCTTAATCTTAAGAAAGAGAGAATCTGCTGAGTGTATCCAAAATTGAGCAGCCAAGAGCTCTATGCCCTGAGGGATCCTCTCAGAGAAGCTTCTCTTCTCTACATTTCAAACAGACCTGGTCCAATTAGTCTGTGGCACACTGGTGAATCTGAATTAGTTACTCCAACAAAAGCTGATACTCTTCTCAGATGTTTTCTTTGTAGGCAATTTAACTTCTTGTTTAAACCATGCCTAGTGGGAAGATCACCTTCCTCATATACACACTTCCCGCTTGATATACAGTCTTCCAAGCTCTGAAAAATGGACTTAAGAGGTGTCTAAATTTTATCTGCTACACTTATAGCTCAGGCTCAAAACAGGAATTCAACATGACACCTCTTTCAATCCCAAATCTGTAACATGCAGAATTTGGCCCAGGCTGTAGGATCAGACAGTGCCATGGTCTTGCAGAGTCCATGTACCTTCTCTCTCATAACGTAACATGGGATGTATAGTCAGGGTGAGGGGCTACAGCCCCTTCCTGGTACCAGTACACTGTGGATGTGTCACTACCTGCTATGTGATGTTAGAGGCCTTTTCGGTTCACTTCTTATCTCTGTGCTGCCTCCCCAGTACGTGGATTTATAATTTCTAGATCTAGCTGAACTTTTGACTGCAAGTCTGCTCCTATGTGATGTTCTCGACTCCATTTTTTCTTCCTTGCCCAGCTCTGGCGTGTGGGTTTGCTTTGATAAGTTCAACCACATTGATATCAAGGTGCTATCTGTGGCGGTCCAGAAGATCACAACCATTCAGAAAGCACAGCAGCAGAGGGGAAGTGATGAGCATGTGAATGCAATGGCAGACAAAAAAATCTTCACTTTAGCTAGTCTAGACAAGTCCTTGTCTTTGCGTGCATCTTTACGGAGGGCTGGCTTCACTGCTCAAGGGCAACTCAGACAGATGTATTTGAGCTTGGAGAGGCATGAGTAATGCCCTAGCAGTGGCATCACACCAGACCGTTACACAGTCAGCATCCTGGCTGGGCTTTGTAGCTTCATCCTAGTCTCTGCTGCCATAGTTGCCTACACTCTTACAGGCTCAAGTACGTCCCAGCTTGAGCTGCAGTGCCAGCAGACTTTGGTGTGGGAGACACTCTGATACAAATTTACTGAGCTGTTACAAATTGGAGCTGTGATAAAGGCAGCCAGTGTTCTGCCATGAGCTGCTCAGCACCACGTTAGTCTAAATATGTTATGCAAGCTTTAGCAGATTCACAAAACTCAATATGCACAGAAAAAATGCAACACACAGAGTTGCAATGTGAAGTGAATTGTTGGCTTTCCATGGAGTCATGACAGCTGAGCTGTCAGCCAGTCTAGCAGCCAGCCTGTGCTTTGTTTTCTGGAGACTGAGGGGGTTAAGACCTGAATCTCCTTGACTTTGGCTTGACTTCTGCATTACTTTATCCCCCATCTGAAATTACTACCTACACAGCTTTAAGAAGGATTTAGGTTTCTCTTTGTCCTCTCTGCCACACATTAATTCAGGTCCAAACTCTACTGCAGAATAAATGGAAAGATGTTTGTTTACAGCTGGAATGATAGAAGTCTGATCAAGAGAAAAAAAAAAATTACTGTATCAGTAAGTCTTCCAGGACCCTAGTTTCTAAAACAGGGAGAAATATTGCTGGTAATACTGGATTCCTGCAGCGGAACCAGACTTGAGTCACTACAGTTCTGGGCAGCTGTGTGTGTCTGTGCTTGATAATTTAACTACTGAAAGCCATTGTTTTCTTCTTGGAAGATTCTGCTACATTATTTAATTTGCAGGTCAGGCTCAGTTCTTTGAGGATAATCTTATTTTTAATTTTCTAGGTGGATCACTTTGTGTTTGAAGGCAGAGAGATCCCACTGGTCCCATCCCATGCAGTCTTCATCACAATGAATCCAGGTTATGCTGGGTGTACTGAACTGCTTCATAACCTGAAGGTAAAGAGGACGGACTGCATAGACAGGAAAAAGAAGGCCAATACAGGTGCTGGATGTTACCCAGACCATCAGTGTGTCTCTGACAAGGGTTAGGATGTGATGATTTTGGAAAGTTTCTAGCATCATTTTGAGATGTGAATCACATCTGTAAGCAAGTGGCACTCCTCAGATTGCAGTCTGCAGGGATGCTACCCTCACAGGTGCCAGACACACTCATGCTGTGTCCTCTGAACAATCTGAGGTAGATACTCAGACTTTTCAGATCACTGGAAAAAGCAAGAAAAGAGTGTTGTGATTTTGTGTTGGAACTGTATGTTTTAGGCTCTCTTTTGTCCTTAGCTGTGATAGTCACAGATTACCCCATGATTGCTGAGATCTCACTCTACTTCTTTGGGTTTAATGAAACCAAACTCCTTGCAGAGAAGATCATCACAACATTCAAACTGTTGTCAGAGCAGCTCAGCACCCAGGTAGATGCTTTTATGTCCTTGAGTGTTTTTTAAATGCGAGAAAGCCTTGGCACAAAGTACCTAGATGGTTCTTTTGGTGCCTTGTGATAGTGTATCACAAAAGGTTCACAATACCCATTCTTCATCTGCCTTCTTCCTCTCTAATTCTCATTTATTCTCCTGTGGCTGGACTTGCATTCATATTCTGTCCTAGTTAAGATTACAATGGCAGGACAGGTGAACCAAGCAGCCCTACCTACTTCTTCCTCCATATAGGATTTTTCATCATCCAGTTATTCTCATCTTCCTCACCCATAGTCTGTACAGCTGAGGTCTAGTGGGTTGTTTGAAGGATCCTGAGAGCAGACTTGGATGCAGGAGCAGTTGTTCTGAAGGCATAACTCTCATTTTTTCCTTTCTTACCTGTGGAGTGCATGCATAGGTTCACTCTTTTTTAGGTGATGCCCCTGTATCTAATTATGCTGTTTCCTTTGTGCCTTTCCCAGAACCACTAATGATTTGAGATGAGAGCTGTGAAGACTGGCAACCTCAGAAGAGAGAGTTCTACTATGACTGAGGTAAATGTGCTCATACTTTACACTGTTACAGACTTATGTGGCCTTTTCTACGGCCACCTAAGAGATGTGGAATTTTTGAAGTTATGAGTTCTTAAATCTTTGCAGGAGCTGATCTGCCTTCTGGCTATCAGGGATGACAAAGTATCCAAATTCCTGCAGGGTGACCTCAAGCTCTTCAGTGATACTGCCTCAGATTTATTTCCCAAGGTCAGAGAAGAGCCCGTTGATGATGGCTTCCTGGAAGAAGCCATCCACAAATCTTGCATCAAAGAGAATCTGAAAGATGTTGATGGTAAATGGAAAGGCTCTCCACAAGCTCCCTCTGGGCCTGGGCTTTTAGTCCAGCTCCCTGTCCTAGGAAAGAGACAGCTGGTCCCAGACCCACTCCACATCATGTTCCTCTACAGGTTTTGTGACTAAAGGCATCCAACTCTATGAAACCACTGTGGTTCATCATGGCCTTATGCTGATGGGACCAACAGGTTCTGGCAAGACAAAGATATGGTTGAAAGACTGTGCTTGCCCCAGCAAACCATTGCCTGCTTAGTGATGGAGGGGGTTAAGTTTCACAGAGGACACACACACCAGCATTTCTGGCTTCTCTGGGATGGAAATCAGGACACCAAAGTGCTGCCGTTTTGTATTGATTTATAGCCATGGAAAAGGATACTACTAGCTCACTCTTTCACGCTGGGAGATTAGGCCAAAGCTAATTAGCTCTGCTGCAAATTTCTAAAGCTGAGACATACTTTGACATCTCAAGATGCTTTAGGCCGCTTGCATGGGAGATCTGACTTCCTCCCTGCCTGCATCTAGAGTGCTTTATTTCTGCAAGTGCGGCCAGCCACCTCCTCAAGGTGATGTTATCCTTCCCTGTGGCTCCTTTCTCACTGTCTTTGGAATGCAATTGTTGTGAGAGCAAGTGGCTTTGTTGTTATGGGAGCCATGTCAGTTAACTTTATCGCTCTCCTGCTTTTGCAGAGTTATGAAGTCCTGGCAGCTGCAATGACATCACTGAAAGGTCAGCCTGCAGCCAGTGGTGGGAATTCCGAAGCAGTCAGCTACTTTGTGCTGAATCCCAAATCCGGCACAATGGGCCAGCTTTATGGAGAGTTCAACTTGCTAACGCATGAGTGGTAAAGTACAAAACCTGCTTTCCTTCCTTCCAGATGGGAAATGCTTTTCTTCTGGTGTTGAGCTTCTTTTCTTCAAAGCTGAGAACTGTTTAGGGTAGTGGCATAAACCCAGAAGCAATCAAGTCCTTATCCTCACCAAGCTACAATAGCCAGTCACAGCAATTTAAGCTGACATCTTTTATTGTGTGCTTGGCCCGGCTGCCAGCACATGCCCAGACAGTTACTGCAGCTCAGCTCCCAGCATTAACTGCAGAACAAGGAGTAATTCAATTGCTTTGGAGCACATGCCCCTGCTCTAAGATACAGCAGCTTAAAAACATTTGCTTTGCTTCTGAAGAAAAGTGACCTCTCTACTGCACACTTGAATTGTTCTGTATAAACACACTGGTGGCCTTGAATGATGAGGAATGACTTTCAGGCATTCCTGCTGCCAGGGTTCCTGCTTGCTTACACGGTTTAGAAGCAAGAACCAGTAGCCCACTTGCCCTCTTGATGGTCAGGTCCTACTGCTTGTGTTTCCATATATGACCTGAGGTTGACTTTGTAGCTCACTTTATCCAGAAGCTAAGGTGTGAGAAGCGATGTGAATCTTCCTTTGGCCCTGTCAGCCACCACTTGATTAAGAACAAAGCTAAAGACTGTGTTCTGTAAAATGAGGGAAATGAAATAACTATGAAGCTAACTGCCTCTAGGAAAAGTGCAAACAAGTGTTACTGATGCCAAAATCCAGAGCTTCCCAACCTGGGCTTTACTGAAGGTCATTTTATAGGTTATTCCAGTTAAGCTCAACAGTTTGTTTATGATGTGGTTCTACCCAAGGGCAGCACACCGGCACATCAACATGACAAAAGAAAAATACAGCAGCCATATAAAATGTATTTATACACAAATCCATCTGTTCTAATTGGCTGAGCTTTAGAACAGACTATTTTCCCTTGATCTCATTTACAATACCCTGGAATTCACTAGCGCTATTAAAATAACCAATAATTGTTTAATAATGGATGTAGAATCCAGTGCCTGAACAGAAATTATACTCTGTATTTCCATGCACAGATTAAGTTCTTGCTGTCAACAGCCAGCATTCCTTGTGTGTGTCTGCTCTTCTGTTCACCCACTCCAGCAGCACCTGGATTCACAGGCAGCTGAGGATGGGGAGCTTCAATTATTAAGAGGATAGAATCATGCTCTTTAGCCTGGATTCACCTGAAACATCTGAATTAGCAGATTAACTGCCCTGAGCCTCCCTTTATGCTTGGAAGAGAAAAGGAGGTATCTTCAGAGAGCAGATTACCTGCCTATGACCTGGATGCTAGCAAGGCCTCTTTGCTTTTCACTGAGGACAGAGGTGTTAAAGGGAAGTTTGACATTTTATAGTTAGATGACATGAAGGCTGAGATGTACACCTCAGTAAAAGAAAGAATGAGATGTACCATTATGCAGCTCATCAACAAGTGAGACACCGGTATCCTTGGGCACATGAAACAGAGTAAGGTTCTGGTTCTGTTGCTGTATATGGTGGAAGCTTTGCCATCACTTCCATCAAAACCAGAATGGGCCAAGCATTGCCTTCCTCACACCTTTCAGGACAGATGGGATCCTTTCCTCACTTATTTGGCGAGCAGCTGTAGCCACTGACATGAGCGAGAAGTGTTATGTGTTTGATGGGCCAGTTGATGCTTTGTGGATTGAGAACAGGAACACGGTGCTAGATGACAATAAGAAGCTGAGTCTTGGCTCAGGGGAAATCATCAAGCTGTCAGAGGTAACTCATCCCTCCTGTTTTTACTGCCTGTTGTCTGTTTTCCTTCCTCCCACTTGGAACAGACTTGCCTTTTGCTTTCCACTTGATGTCTGTGATGAACTTGCATGGAAATTGGTGGCTCAGTAGCAGGCCTGAGTTGGCCAGACCTCTGCTGTGCTGCACAAACACAATAAAAAGAGGGCTCCTGCAGCAAATGGAAAAATTTCAGCCTCACCAAATTATGCTGAAAGATGTAACAGAAGTTACCAAGTCCTTATCCTCGTTTCTTTTCTTTTTCAATTTCCAGAGCATGACTATGGTATTTGAAGTCCAGGGTCTGATAGTTGCTTCCCCTGCCACAGTCTGCTCTGCCGTGGTTTATCTGGAACCCAGCATTTTGGGGCTGGAACCCTTCATTGAGTGCTGGCTGCAAAAAACCCCACGCATCATGAAGCCCTTCGTACAACAGCGAGCATCTCTCCTCAGGAGACTCCTCAACGTGAGTTACTGTGTGCCCTTCCAGCCTTTCTGTGGCTTGAGGTTTGTCAGCTCAGATACCAGCCAGTCCAGACTTGTCATGGCCTGGATTAAAACACCGTCGTGGGAACACTTCAAAGTACCAGTATACGAACTGATCTGTGAATTTCCTGGGTTTTAATAGAGGTTATTCACTGATCCCTGTAGGTGCAACTTAGTCTGCTTGGTCATTATAGTTTGTTTTACTGAATTTTAAAATTATTTTCTGGACAAAAACATCCCTGGTGCAGCTCCATTGCTTACAGTGGAGTAACTCCAGGGAGAACATTGTAAGTACAAGTCTTATTATTTCTGCTCTGCTCCTAAGCCGGTATTTTAATGAATAACTTGGAGCTGTAAAAGAAAGCTCTAAAGGGAGAAAACCATTTAACAGCAGTAATGCACAGAACCAAAAGGCAGACCCAGAGGTTTCTTGGGGTTAAGATCGAACCAAGGGGTTTGACTTGCTTCTCTCCAGTCAAAACAGTGGTACTCGCAGTGGGAAATGGCAGCATTCCGAGTCATATCCTCTCTCCTAAACATAGCCTGCAGGGAGGCGGGGAGAAACTAGAACCCTAAAAGGTAAAAAGCAAGGTCAAATGTGTTGGATGATGACACTGAGCTGTTCCTGTCTCTCCTTATAGGAGGCCATCGTCTTTGTCCGGAGGTTTTGTGAAGGAGATAATTGCTTCAGCAGCCAGTAACCTCACCAGGAGCCTCCTCATGCTCTCGGAATGTTCGTTTCAGCCTTTCATTCCCACTGAGGTAGGATTTTGCTACCTCTGTCACTTGTGCCTGTAAGACTTAAGGGTACTAAGTCATGCAGAGAGTTAGTCACCAGAGAACAAGGTCTTGGTGCAGAAAGGTCATGCCATAGCTCGTCTACATGGCAGAAGATAATACAGCATCCTCCAAAGCACAAGTAAACCTGAAAGGATTATGCTTTGCCCACTGAAAGAGCAAAGCTAAGCTCCGTGCCTACCAGGCCGGAGGGAAGAAGTTAACTTTTTTTATAGCAAAGAGAATTGAAGAATGAATGGAAAGCAGAGAACAGAGCTAAGCAACGATGTACTTCAGATTGCAGGTCCTTTGAGAATTTGTATTTAAGAAGGATGGACAATTTTCAAATTAAAAACCAAAGACTAAATTCTTCTTCCAGCTCCTGTTGAGTGACATTAGTTCAGCAAGGGGAGTCTTTCAAGTACACCAATGAAACAACAAGTTTTAATCCACAGAATGCATTAACAAGGCCACTGAAAAACTGGCTAGAAAAGCTATGTAGAAGCTGGATAGAATTATGAGCACATTAAGAAGGTTTTTGTGTACTTTAACCATGTCTAAGTCTTTTACTTCTGCTCTTCTCTGGTTCTCAGGGAATCAAGATGATTCCCCAGGAAAAGGCAGCTCATATCAGAGAGCTGATTGAACCCTGGTTTATATTTGTCTTGATCTGGAGCATGGGTGCTATTGGAGATTCCCAGGGTCATATGGCCTTCAGCATGTGGCTGAGGGAGAAGATGGCAAAGGAAGAGGTGGCTAAAGGAAAAACATATCCTCTCTCATTATAGAGGAACTGGTAATGAGGAATGGGAGTCAGAGCTGCTTGAATGCCTGGAGAATTCGGGTGGTCTTCCTCTTGGGATCTTGTGTGCCACATCTACCTCAAACTTCCAGGGACTGCTGGAGCTAGAAGATCTGGAAGAGAGACCTGACCCCCTTCTGGCCTGGGCAGCATCCCATCAGTAAAGTCTTACTTGCAATAGTGCAGATCGTCCTGTGCATTCAGCTGAGTAGCAGCCACCTTCACCACAGCTTATTCTCACAGATCCAATTACTTTTCCAAGAAGAAGGACTGGTTTATGACTATGAACTGTACTTAGCTTAGCTGTGCTGCACATGATCTGGATGAAGACATCATTAGCAAGGTAAAATAATTCACTTTCAAATCCAAGCTGGGAAATTTGGAATTAGGGACTGGGAAGCAACAGTCCTGCAGAATTTGGTAGGATTTTTCATCAAGAGCAAATAAAAAGAATGTTTGAAGTGAAACAAGCTTTTCATTAAAGGAAGAAGGCGGTTTCTTGCCCTCAGGGTTGTGAAGCAGATCTTGCAAGTCCGAGCCATGGGCTGGTCAGTTCAGACCTGAATGCCTCTGCCAGTACTCAGGAAAGTGAGGGCTCTACAAATGTGGCTGCTGGAGGAGGGCAGGGAAAGGTTTGTGTTAGAAAACAGAGCACAACAGCAGAATTGCTGTGTGCAGTGGAGTCTGGAGGAGAAGGAAGGCAGACAAATATGCCATCTTTTTCATGGGAGACAGCAGAGCAGTAGGGCATGCAACACCTATCTGCCTGACAGTCACCAGCCTCTGGGCTGAAATTAAAAAAAGAAAGAAAGAAAAAAAAAGACGAAAAATGCTTCCCCTTCCTGAAATCAAAGCAAAGTTAAAAGAGCCCTACATGAGTACCAGATGCTTACTGGAAGCTGCCAGAATCATCTCTCTGGGAAGGCCACATGGAGTGCTCAAGAATGTGCATTTTCTCAGTGTCCTCCAGCACACCCCTGACAAAACCTCTGTCTCACTTGTACAGCAGCGTCTGGGAGATTAGTCTGTGACTTGATTCTGGCACAAGTTGTCCATGCCTTGTACAAACCTCCATGTGCCTCTGAGTGCAACACAGGTGACAGCACCAAGTGTGAAGATAGGATCCCAGCTAAGCCTTCTGCCATGGAGGCACTTACAGAGTGGGTCAGCTTAGGACATAATTCCTGGTCTTATCAATATCGGAAGTGCTTCATGCCCCTTTGATCCCAGTTTTCAGAAGGGAGGGCAGTAATCTCTAACTCTTGGGCTATCTCCCTCCCAAAAGAAATGAGTCAAACACAGCATTGCCGTAGAGAAAGGTAAGGGTGGCAAGACTAGAGAGAGAGGCTGCAAACCTTGATTCCGCATCAGAATCTGAGCTACAGCACAAGGAGCTGGGACAGGCGGAATACAGCAGAAATAGTTTCCCATAGAAGATAGATGCAACTGCCCCCTTTAAACACACCTATGTCTTTCAGGTGTGCTGGGAGAAGAGTCTGGACCCTACAGTAAAAAATCACCATGGCTCCTGATACCAGCTTATGTGACATTGTTGTGCCTACAATGAACACAGCCCAAACGGCTCATCTGCTGGAGCTGTTGCTCACCAACCATAAGCCGGTACATGCCCAGCCTTGTCTTTGATTTTTTTGGTTCAATCTTGTTCTCATCAACAGGAGCACCTTTTCCTCTCCCAGTACAATCAGAAACTAACAGCTACCTGATACTTTGAAATTATTTCCCACTCCCACAGATACGTATTTCTCTGCTCAGAAGCTGTGCCTAAGCAACAAGAGCTCTCCATTCTGTCCCCAGGCACTGTGCTACTGCCCCAAAGGAATATCAGTGCTTACTTGTTCAATCAAAATGCAGCAATTGCTAGCTAGCCCATCAGCATCCCTCTTTACCTGTTTCTTACGGTTCCATTTCATACTTCTCTGGCTGGGTTCGTTTCCCATTAAGAGATCTGTTGAACAGCTGCCTTTACTGAAGAAGCGAGCCTTCTGTCACCTCCCAGCCTTTGAATGCTTAAGTGAGCAGTAACCTGCATTTCCTCCAGCAGATCTCAGAGAGCTGGGGAGCACAGAGTGTGCCTGTGGTTGTGCTGCATTGCCAGTTATGCTTCCAGGTTCTCTGCATTGGTCCCCCTGTCACAGGGAAGACTCTCGATTACATGCAAGTTTTAGAAGAGCTTCCACTACTTCCTGGTGTTTTCAGCACACACCTCTGCTAAACAAACCCAGGATCTCATTGACAGCAAACTGGATAAGAGACAGGTTTCATTTCTGTGTTTGCAAAGGCAGTATCCCTCAGCTCAGTGTCTCTGTCACCTGGGTCATTTAGTTTCATCCCAGGACCTGAAGTGGCCCCAAGCATGTACAGCTGTGGACGACAATTAGGACACACAGCAAATCTGAGCTGGGATTGTAAGAGCCAGTAATGACTTCATACAATGGCAAGAAAGTGAGAAGGATTAGTGAGGGTCTGTTCAAGTTGCTCCAATTCTAGTTATTCCAGAAATACGGCATTTCACAGAACAGGTGTTTACAAACGCTGATGTGGGATCTGTGTAGAAACTGATGAGAAACTATAGCTGCTGACCCCCAATCCCACTGCCCACAGTTACGAGCTTCTCCTTTGCCCCCAGGTCAGCCACTAGTTTGGTTTCCAACAGAATCATGAGCTCAATTTTTGCTTTTATTTGCACCCATTTATTCATTTACATTGTGCATAAACAGACACAATTTCACTCGTGTTTGGAAAGGAGCTGGTGCCCCAAGCACTGCTCTGGATTTTTTCCGTGCAAAGGCCCACGTAAAAAGGGTATGTGGAGTGTAAGAGTAAGGGTAGCTGAAACTGCTGACTCACAAAGCCTCTGGAGAAAAAAAATGGGTTTAGATCAAGTTAGGAGTACCTTTGCAACAGTTGTCCCATGTACTTACATGGCTTCTGTCCTTACAGGCAGAGGCGTGTGGGCCTCTAGTTGGGCAGTACTTCTTATTTTGTATTGATGGCTTGAACGTGCCCATGCTGGAGCAGTACGGTGCTCAGCTGCCCACGGAGCTGCTGCAGCAGTGGATGGACCACCAGGGCTGGTACGACAGGAAACAGATCAGTATGATCTGGGTCCTGTGCCTGATACTCTTGGCAAAAATTGGCCTGTTCACAGATACGCATACCTGCTGTGGAGATTTGTGTCAAGGGTTTTGAGCTACAACTTAGCATTCATTCCCACTTTTGCACTCTTCAAGGTACTTTTAAGAAGCTGATAGGTATTAATTTTGTCTGTGCCATGGGACCTCCTGGAGGGGGAAGAAATGCTGTCACTCCAAACTTCGCTACCTCTCCTTCACTGAGATGGAGGATAGCAGCAAGCAAACCACCTTCTCCACCATCCTTGGCAGCTGGATGGGTAAATTCTGCAGACAACTGCCATGGTCTCCTTGTGTTGCAAGCCAACCTGATGATAATGGAGGTTGGAAGGGGAGGAATAAGTACTGATAATCTGATCAAAGTATTGGAAGCTGGAACTTGCATTAGTTGCTTGAAGGTGCTTTTGGGAAAGTATTGTTTGACTCTTAGCAAACGGAGAGCTCATACGCTGTTTAGTCGTGGAGCCAAACTCTGCTGGTGCTGATCAGCAAACTTCAACTTTGGCTTTCACAGTTTCGTAAGGTATCCTGTAGTTTGGCTTTTCAAAGAGGATCTTTTTTTGTGATGAATGATGCAGATATCCTTCATCTCAGCAGGCAAAGCTGTAACTCAGCTTTTTTTGTCTTTTTCTAGATGGACTCCTAGGAGAAAGAAGTTACAGAGATCCAGTGTGTAAGTAAGAGCAGAAAGATGAGAGAGAGACTGTGAACAGAACAAGCTGATGGGCACAGCACGGCAGAGCTTACCTGTGCTTTCAGCTATCAGACACTTGCCCAGACAACAGCCTTCTGGGGAAGCAGAGCCTTCTGTTACTCTCCATCTGCTGCAGCCTGTGGACAGCTGAGCAGAGTGGATCTAAGCATGGTGCTACAGCAACCCAGAAAACAGGGTTCATTTGGAATGAAATGAGTCCTCTTATATTTGACAGGGTGGGAATTTAGGATCGTCTCTGCAAATGTGCCCTCATCTGCAAATCTGC
>NW_009713164.1:13507-31314 GCF_000703405.1 Apaloderma vittatum | reverse complement strand
AAGAGTGAGAATAGTGAACTATGAGAGAAGCAAAGCAGCGGTCTCCAAGTGCTTGCAATATTCACAAGATCAGTACTTGACTATGAGCTCAGAAGCACACTGAAGCGTCTAGCTGTAGTTTAAAAAGAAATTAAAGGATTTTTGAAATAATGCAAAAAGGCACAAAATGCTAGGCTGTCACAAGACTCTATTTCCCCAGGAGTGTTTGCAGTGAACTTAATTGTAAGTAAAAAAAAAAAAAAGTGTATTACGCTCTAAAACTGGCAACTGTGTTTAAAACTTGCCAGACTATTGCATAACCAATTACTCCTCAGTGGTTTTGCATTTGCTGAGCTCAACGAATTAGAAGGTGGTTTAGCTAAGAGGGCACTCACACCTTCTAGCTTAAAAGTAGCTGAGAATCCACTGTGGGAGTACAAGGAAGGAGAAGAAAAACCTGTCCGGAGTATTTCAGGAAGGCACCAATTACCTGTCTGGCAGTGTCTTCTCTCTCCCTGGAGTGCATAAAGTCTTAACATCACAGAATTGTTGTGATGCATTATTTGCTTCCTTTGTTTGGGAAACTCACTGGCAAACTGCCCACCGCAGTGAGCAAGTGCTTGGTCAGGTAACCACACAGTCTCTGCATAAGAAAGCAGGCAAAAAGTGTGTTCCTGGCCAAGTCCTAGCAAGACCTCTGTCACTCAGTGCCACCTGTCTGCACCACTACAACCTTCTCAATCCAGAGTCGCCACCTTGGCATCCTCTTCACCATCCTCTGTCTCTGCAGCAGGAGCACTTGCGGTCAAAGACTTGAACAAGCCCTTGGTTGATGCCACTGTGTGCGTCTATTGACCATCACATCCCAGCTGCTGCCCACATCAGCACAGTCGCATTACACCTTCAGCCTGAGAGACCTCTCCAAGCTGTTCCAGGACATGCTCATGGCTGAGCCCAGCAAGTTCCAGGTGAGTCCTCCCATTGCCACAGCCATACCACCCAGGGGAAGACCAGAAATTTTCCAGTTAAGGCCTCAAATTCTTGTTGAAGCCACATTTTGTTACTGCTCAGTGAATGTGGTGGCCTTCCCTTTGGCTATATTGCCTAGTACCAGTAGTAAACAGACACCCCCCTGCTACCCCAGCACTTCCTTGGTGTGCAAGTGGGTGCCTACAGCAAGTCAGTACAATACAGCCCAGACATTTGGGGCTGGGTGGAGCCATAGGGGACCAGTCAGGGGACCACAGGGACAAAGGCGTTGTCCTGTTACTAGCTGGTAGCAATGGAGGCTTCTGCCCCTTCACATCTGCTGAGCACCCTACTCTGGCTCCAGTTTAGCCAATAGCGGTTGACGTATCACAGGGAGTACTTGGGATCCTGGTTCTGTGCTACACCCAAATAGAAGGATCTTTCAAAACACAGGAACTTAAGAAAGAGTGAAAAACAAATCAGACTCGCGGAAGGATAAAGATAAACAACATGAAATTTAAATCTCACAAAGAAAGCCTGACATATGGACAAATAGAGGGGGGATTAGCTGAAACTGTAAGGAGCTCTCTGCAAAGCAGCTATTTTGACAAGAGCTGATTTTGAGAAGAGAGGGAATGCAGCTTCCTCCGCCCAGCTCTTTCTCCACTCCAGCTGCCTTCTAGCAGAATGGAGCTGGCCACATGCTGTGCAGGAACCAGCGTTCCTGACAGCCAGGCTCTTTAACACTTCTCCGCTTCTCTCATGGGGGCTGTTTTTGCTGGGATTTCCTACCAGAACAAGCTGGACCTGCTGAGACTGAGGTACCATGAGAGCTGCCAGGTCTTCTGTGATCACCTGGTCAGCAAAGAGGACCAGACCTGGTTGGACAACCTGATGAAGAGTGTGATGGAGGAGGAGTTAGACACCACTTTTGAAGAGATCATCCCTTCCCAGCAGTTCTGTTAGGAGACTTCATGGAGCCAGGTGCTGGTATCAAATTGTACAAAGCAACCAACAGCAAGGACCCTGGGAATTATGATGATGTGAACTTTGTTCACATCTTCCAATTCTGCTGCAAACAAAAGAAAACAGTTAATAGTAACCATGGGGCTGCTTGAATTGAAGGTGTCTGGAAACACAAACCCTCCCACGGCTCTCCTGTGGTATCCTACCCCGGATCAGATAGTGGTTGCATTTGGTGCAATGGGAAGTTGAGGTGGAACAACCTGTCTGTGCATTGCCATCCTGGGGGCAGCCTGGTCTGCCAGATCTCCCAACTAAACCACACTTGGGACTGAAAAGTGCAGTTTGCTGAAAAGAAATGGCATAATATCCCTAAACAATACTACATTTGCCATTAAAGACTTCACAATTGACCTTTACAAGTAATTAATGTAACTGCCAGATTCCCTGTTGAAGAAGATACTGCAAGTACTTTGGTAGTGATAATTAAGCAAAGGCAATGAGCACTGTTTTGCACTCTGTATCAGAAACAGATGATTATCTCGTTGTCTCTCCTTTTGTGGTAGCTGTGTGACAAAGATTGGTAATTAACTGAACTTTCCAGTCTCTTTTGCAAAGTAGGTAGGCCTGTGCCCGACCAAAGTGAGCACAGCTGAGACAACCAGAGTTACCAAGCTGCTGCACAGTCCACTGATGGCGCACAGGACTTCGGTACTTAAGCAGGGATCTCAGCACTGTATGGATTCCAGCTGATCTGGCTTGCTCGGTGAGATTGCTGGGGGAGTAGGACCAAATCCCGTATGTCTTCGTGCTTCGTCTCCTGCTGTGGCCTGATGGTGCTGTTGAAGAGAGCCCTGGAAAGGGCAGGAGAGTCTGCTCCTAAGCTATTCCATGCAATGGCTGGACCAGGAGAGGAGTACACCTCTCTGCCTGTCTATGGCCAGCGGTGTTTTCTTCCAGCGCCTGCCCTTTCTAGCCAGGATCCTAACCACAGGTTGTAGTGTAAGCTATTTTATGTTGAACTATGCCTTGCTCTGTTTCTCCAGGCAAACAGTAGATCTTAGTGACTTGCCTGAGTTAGTTTAAGGTCACCACTCAGTAGCTGCTGCTGCCACCACCACTAACTAAATTCAGTCCAGTCTGATAGCAGTTCCTATTGGACTGTGGAACAAAGAGAGCTGTTCCCTCCCCACAAGCAGCTCCCAGACCCTGCTGAGGCTCTACCCTCTCAGAACTCTAGCTAGGCTTACAGACAGCCACCCACCCCCTCACAACTGCTTTTATCTGGTAGCCACAATTGACTGTTTCTGCCCACAGCTGAAGGTTGTGATTGAGGATTACCTGGAGGAGTACAGATCAACAGCCCAGAGCTGAAGCTTGTTCTTTTCATGGATGCAATACAGCACGTTTGCTGAATTAGCCAGATCCTGCAGCAGGCTCCAGGGAATGTTCTTCTTCTGGGTGTTGGGGGAAGTGGGAGACAGTCTCTCATCAGACTGGCATCTCACATGTAAGTAATGCGGTCCTATGCACATAATGTGGAGCAGCTCCATCAGGGCTGCCTCCAGAGAATCTCTTTTCCTCCCCTTCCTGCTAGTGGTTACACATTTTCCTGGTTGCTTAATCTTCAGGTTTAACACTCAACAGCTAGTGCTCAGTTAACACGCATACCTACACTAAGAAAATTGGTCTCTTTTGCCTGGTAGTAGCTTGAGTTATTCCTGTGGGCGTGCAGCAACATAGTCCATGTTAGTTCACTGGCCTGTGCAGCACTCAGCATGACAGGGGGAGAGGTGGGAGCTTCTACCTGGGAGCTGGGCAGCAGAAAGACAGGAGCTACTGGTGACAAGTGATCAAGTGACAGTGGCAGTCTGGCAAGTAGGACTGGTGAGTCTTAGGAGCCAAGAGGGAAGCTTGAAGAGTCAGGGAATTAGTCTGAGGAAGAAAACTCTTCCAGCTCTGAGTACAGGGTGTGATCCTAGAGAAACACAACCATGGTTCCCAGGAGTATCAGCTCTGAGGGTAGTGTCACAAGAAAATCCATGCTGAGTTGTTCCCTCTGCACTCAGAGGCACTGGGCTCAAGAAGCAGCATGACTCTGTTAGGTCATGGAGTTGTACTTCTGGTTTCTAGCTAGCTCAGGTATCTCTGCTTTGAGTAAAACATGCTTTTGAATTGGTGGCTGGACATACACAAGGACAGCCGTGTGCTCAGGGCTCATTGCAGGAAAACAACCTGCTTGCGTCCTCTCCCCCTGAGTTCCCAGCACATACTCAGGATTGACAAAATAGGAGATTTTAATTTCATGTATTTCTTAAATAGCTCACCTTCATCATTGTATAAAAAAGCCCCAGGGAAATGAAAGGTGGTACAGTTGCTGCTAGAGGGACTGTATTGGTGCATGTGAGTGGGCTGATTCTTCTGTTGCTCAGAGAAGCCTTTTTCAGCTCCATCCAAGGGGCTGCTGGGATCAAGGGTTTTAGACCCAGCTGCCTGAAGCTAAGAACTATGCTGACCACTGATACTAAAAATCCTAAGTAGCATCATTCTCTTTCTTCTTAAAGGTACCAGTAGATTTAGAGCTTTATGCCTGCAAGTTCCACAGTGTAACTTTGGCTTATTACTGTAAACTGTGACTTGCTAATTACTGAGCCAACTTCTAGAATTCATGTTCACCATAGGCTATTTTACTGCCTTCATTATCATGGGAACCAGGTCCCTTCTGGCAATGCCCTAAGCAGTGAGATGAGCATCTGTCAAATGCTGCTTGTTCTTGCATCCTTTTCCCTGCATATGTGGAGAAGCGTATGTGGGAGAAGAGGGGTACAGGAAGGGTGCATTTAGTCAAGGAGATGGATGCTGTGTATTTCTGGTTTAGCAAGGGTGGAGAGGTGAGTGTAGCTCTGGAGGGAGATCATCCCACAGACTGTGACACATCCCTACAATTACTCTCTCCCACATCAATGAGCTGTGTCCTAGTAGTGAAGTGTTCTGTGCTGCAGGAATGAAGACATAGAGCAATCTGGTGTCAGGGATCTGGTTGCAGTCACTGCAAGGCAGGGAGCAAGGCACTGAGCTCAATTTGGCTGTAAGGAGACCGTGAACGGGCAGAAGGTTTGTTCTCAGACACACACGTCCCTTCACACCTTGTGACCCTCCTGCAAATGGCTGAACATGGCTGTTCATTTGGAAATTCTGAGTGAGGGTCAGAGTAGGCTTCACTGGAGCCAAGTGATCACAGAAATGATTTCTTATAACAGAAGATGAGGGCTGTATGTATTCAGAAGTGATCTCCATGGCTTGTGGAGATGTAATTGTCTTATGACAGGAAATTCTTTTTTTTTTTTTTCCCTTTCCCTCCATCATCTACTTAGATTAAAAATTAATCCTTCCTTAATGATATTAACAGCTTGCTCAGCTCAGGTGACATTACCAACATTTACAGCCCTGAAGATCAAGAACAGATGGTGAAGCCTGTTGTTCAAGATCTAGGGCGGCAGCCCACCAAGGCCGATTTGATGACCACATACATAAGACGGGTTCACAGCATTATCCCCGTGGTCCTGTGCATGAGGTACAGCTCAAGGGTAGGACTCCACACGGTCAGTGTTAATTCTTCCCTCCTTGTCCTTTGTCTTGCATGACTTTGTCATGGGACCTTTGTTTCCAAGCCCCTGACTTTGGAGGAGGAGTAGGGTTTGCATACCACCTTCACATAGAACTGGATGCTTTTGTCTTTTAAACTTTGCTGGTTTCAAGATGAAGTTTGAAAAATTTAAGAATATGATTACATCCGATCCAGATTTAATACATGCTACCTCCTCCTTCATGCACCATTGAGCTGTTTGTTACAGAAATCTCTTGCTTGAATTTGGGGTTCAGCTGCACCATGTTTACTTAGGAATGTAGTGCATCATCCATGAACAGCTTGCTAGCATGCAGGAGAGCTGTGAGAAAACACAGGGCATTCACAGTGTAAGTATCAGTGCCATGATTTTGGTCTTCTGATGCAATCCCTGCACTCACCTGCTTAGACTTCGGACTACATTTATTTATTACCCCTTAAGTGTTCTTCCTAGGGAGGGACCTGTAACACATCACTCCACTACCACCTCAATACCTCCAGAATATGTCCAGAACTTCCAGGGAGTGAGCTGCGACATGCACCTCACTGCCTGTACTTTCATACCCTTTTCCTCCTCCCTCTTTCTTCCTCGAGTATATTCCTTTCCTTCTTATTTTGTCTTCTATACACACTTGAGACAGTTTCCCCTCTGTTGTGAATTACTGTACCATCAACTGGTTTAACCAGCACTGAAGATGTCGATGGGATGGTAGGTGCCACACTCAACACACAAAACCCAACTCCCGTGTGCTCCACGTGCCACATCTCTAGATAGGCACAGACAATGGATGCAGGACATGCCTGCAGAAAGGCCCTGCCCTGAAGCAGAAATGTTTCATGGCAGGTCATTCCGGTAAGGAACTGGACAGCTTTTGTAGGCCTTGAAATGGGCATGTCCATTTGTCACCCTCTCTATGGCACTGGCACATACACACACATGTTAAAGTTCTTTCTGCTGTGACTGTATATTTAGGCTCTTTGTAAGCCCCTTGTGCTCTCTGTGGGTATCACATAGACTTGGCTAACATGTTCAGTACTGAATAAGATTGTTTCTTTCCATTCTTGTAGACTCAAGTATGTGTAGAAATCCATTGGAGTGTGGCAAAGAAGTGCCAAATGTACCTAGCAGAGCTGGCCAGACACAATTATGTCGCTCTCAAGAGCTACCTCAAGTTTCTCAGCATCTTCAGTTGAAGAAAAAGAAGAAACAAGAACTGAAGATAGCCAAGAACAGGATGAAAGGTGGCCTGGACAAGGTTTGTCCCTCACACCCAAAAGAGTTTTAGGCCCCTCTTACCTGCTCAGACCAGTGTATTTATAGCTGCAGAGATGCAGCGAGATGCCCTACACATCTTCTATGTAACAGGAGAAAACTCATGCTAAAGCAAACGAGAACTATTGTTCTGGCGGGGCTAGTCTTTCTGAAGATCTGAGTCTGTAACGGCTCTAAAAGAATGGTGGCCCTCAGTCTTTGGGGACTACAGACCTCTCTGTAGCTCCTCATCTCTCAGGATGTTCCTTATGAACCTTTTAACTGAAAATCCTATAAAGAAAAACATTGTTCTGCTGACTGATTGCCATGAGCTTATGAAGTAATACCTATCATGCGCAGGTGCCGTTAGGCACTTATTTTAAACATACCATGGCGCCAGATTGTTTCTTAAGAGGGAACATCTGCGGGGACACGCAAGATCTGCTTTGTGCAGCCTGACACTGGGCAGGAAGCACACACGAGGGCAGCACAGCCCTTACCTGTGGCTTTCCACGGCTGCTGCCTGTGCTCTCACTGTGCTCTGCTTCCACAGGTCTTGCAAGCGGCAGAGGATGTAGCGAAGGAGCAGGAGGAGCTGGAACCCGCCCGCCCTCTCCTGGCACGGGCAGCCAAGGACAGAGTGGCAACCATAGAGCAACTGCAGGTACTGCTGCTGCACTTTCCAAGTCTGGCTGCTCAGACTGGACAGAGGGTTTGGGGAGGCCTTGCACGTATTGTACAAAACCCTGTTTGATCTGACAGTAAGAAGGCCTCAGATGAGCACAGCACGTATTTATGTGGAGCAGCACTACCAGCAAGAATGGCCTTCTGCTGGGGCCACTGCTCTGGTGTTGGGAGGGGACAGTCACAACCTACCAGCCAGTTGCTAGCAGAAGTGATGGCTCACATGGCCGTGTCTCGGGGTCAGCCAGCCAAGCTACCACCTTCCTCTCCTCACAGGTTTAGATTGTTGCAAGCACAGCCTAGCAACATGAGTAACACAATCATCAAGTGGCCTGAGCAGTTCTAAGCCCAGACTGTTGTTGCTGAAAGGGATCATTCCCCCACATCCCATCCCCAGGGAGCTGATCCGCCCCTGCTAGCCCAAACCTCAGGGATCACGCAGGCACTCATGCCTCT
This sequence comes from Apaloderma vittatum, assembly GCF_000703405.1. Taxonomy (NCBI): domain Eukaryota; kingdom Metazoa; phylum Chordata; class Aves; order Trogoniformes; family Trogonidae; genus Apaloderma; species Apaloderma vittatum. Next base: position 23,386 of record NW_009713164.1, on the reverse strand, counting down.
GCAGAACAGAGAACTGTCCTGTGCTGGCTGTCACTACCTCCTGCCTTCTGCTTGTGTTCCTCCCTACTGTGGGATGGCCAGACTGAGACAGAGGGAGCAGAGAGTAAAAACATGCAGCTCTGCATGCAAAGGGGAAAAACAGTCTGCTGTCTCACATAGCAGATAAAGATTTGGCTATATTCCACATTGCCTTTACACCTCCTGGTAGCATTTTAACCCTGGGAGTAGGCTGAAGAGACAAGAAGTGATGTGCAGTCTGAGGAGATCGAGGCCAATACAAAAGCTCAGGCAGCTCAAGCCATTGCAGATGATGCTCAGAAGGACTTGGCTGAAGCCTCCCAGCTCTGGACACTGCTCTTAAAAGCCTGAGGAGCCTCAAAAAGAGTGATGTTACAGAGGTAACTAGGTTGAGGGGAAGGGTGGCAGATCTGAAGCTGGTCCTAGACACCCTCTCACTAGCACTGCCTTATCTATAGGCTGGCAGCCTTTCCAGCATTTCCCTGGGCTCACAATCTGGGCAGCTGTCCATGCAGCTTCTCAGCCTCACTCTTTCGGAAGCAAAGAGTTTCATAGGCCAGGGAAACCGCAACTGGCTCCTGGGTGTTCCTACATGTTGTTTCCAAATTGTGCCAGAGAGTGTTGAGGAGGGCTCACACCATGGTGCCCATCCGTGAGGTAGGCAGCAGGCAGCACCACAGTGCAACCCCAAGTATTGACTGTGCAGCACAGGGACAGATCTGGCAGCACAGTCCCTGAACCAACAGGGTCTTTTAAAAGAGGATCTGCCACAGGCGTAGAAGAGGAAGAGGCAATGGCTAGTGAGCTGACTTCAAGGAATACCAGCTTGGAATAGGACAGTCAGAGAAAGAAGGGTGATTCTGAGCCTGGCAAGTGTCACAGCCCATAGCCAAGAGAGCAGGCTCAGCAAGTACAAGATTTTGCCACAAAGGGTATAACAGCTGTGGAGGGAATGAACAGGCGTATTGCTCTGCAGTTGTGAATAACAGACCTTTTTATTCCCCAGAAGGTGGGAAAAGACACAGACAGTGTCAGTCCACTTGCCCCCAGCACCCATCCTCTTGTAGAGTTGGCACGGAAAGTGTCCTGTGTATAGAAAGCTTCCAGTGCCAACTCACAAAATGCATCAGTTTCTTACACATTATTTAACCCATCCACCAGCTTCAGGAAACTCCTCATTTAAGGAATAAAGCTCTCTGCTTTTAAGCCCTGTTGGTGGGCCATGACCCAAGTAACTTGTCACTGGAGCCAGGAACTCCAGAGTTCTCTCCCAGTCCAGGATTAACAACCTAGCCCAACCAAAAGAGGACACTACTTCTGTGGCAGGCAGCAAACATCCCTCTGGCCTACTCCTTTGCATAGGGCAGCTCCATTGGTGATCCTATGGAGGAAGCAGAGACCTGCTTCTCCAGCTCCTCCACTACTTCTCTCAGCCGATCCTCATCACAGTAGAAATACACATAAAGGTTGCGCTCTGTCTGCAGGATAGGGCTCTCCAGGAGTCCACGCTTGACTTTCAAGTCACTCAGGAGGTCTGACAGCATTTGGTAGAGGTTGTCCTGCATTGTAATCAGTTGCTGCATCTGCTCGGTGATCTCCTGAGGTGCAGAGCCCAAACACATGTGAACATGCAGAAAGAGGGTGATTTTGTACCACCTATGGAACAGCTCAGCCCACCAGAAACAAACCACCCACCTGGCTCTGGCTTCCAAACATATTCAATCCAAGGAACAGAGGTAGCTTACTGGGCCACCTTGGCTAAGGCCCCCCAGCCTCTAAACTTAACAGCACACGTGAAACAGTGAGAATCACCTTTGTTCCTCAGCCAGCCACTGTCTCACTGGATAGCTTTTGGGACAAGGCAAGGATCAGGCCGACCTCCTCTCCACTCAGCCAGCTGAGAGGCAGTAAGCTCTGCTGCCCTGCACCCAGGGAGGATGGTGGAGAGGGAGGGCTCTGGCTCAGCCCTGTGCTGCCCAGCAAGACCTGGTGGAGCAGAAACGCTTGCTTACCGGAGAGGAGAGCTGCAGCTCATTGGAGCTGTTGTACAGCAGCCGGTAAAGCACCTTTATGGAGGACTCCAGGGCAGGCAGTTGGGGCATAGGAGCCACCGGCTGTGCTTCCAGCATCCTCTTCTGGTCCTGAACCAACTGGGAGCACTGGGCTGCTATGGTCTCATAGCTGCGGAAGAGTTGCTCCTCCCCACCTTGCCCCATCAGCATGTCCCAGAGCCTGCAAGAGAGGACACACAGCCAGTGGTGCGAGCAGTGTGCCAGTGCTGAGGAAGGCCAGAGCTCAAAGGACACTGTGTGCTGTGGGTCTGCGATGCAAGCAGCTGTGGGGCAACAATGAGAGGACAGCCACTTCTGGTGGGCAGCCCACATCCTGGAGGTCTGGGAAGAGCACCATAAAGGACCAGGCTGGCTCAAGAGCTAGACAGAGACTCCTTGCTGGCAGACACCTGCACCAGCTACTCCAGAGTGCAGGGAGAACTGAGAAGCTTCTCCCACTGCAGGACACCCAACCAGAGAGCTTTTGCTCCAAGCAGCTTGTGCTTCCTTCTGGCCCGGCTGTCCTTCTCTATGGCAGAAGACTTACCTCTACACTCTCCACCTTCACATCCTAGGAAAACCTCTGTTCTTCATACTCATGCCCTTCTCCAAGCCCCTGCTTTGCTGCATCAGCCCTAGCCAGCCAGAAAGAAGCAGATACCATCTTCTGGGGAATTTCACACCACCATGGAGTGAGGGTGGCTCTGCTCTGGCAGAAGAGTACTGCTAGACTGCCTGTTAGCTTGGATCTGCTTCACGCCTCTCCCATTCCCATGCCATTTTCTCCATATCTAGTTTGTTCCTCATGCATGCACACACCGCCAGGCCCTTACCGTACAGCAGAGAGGTCTTTGGGGTCTATCCATATGCGTGGACAGCACTTCTGTAAGGAGCTGACATCTTTGAAGTAGTCTTGCTGCTGCTGCAGCCTGGTCTGGGCTTCCCTCATGGCAATTTTCATCTTCTCCAGCTGAGCAGCCCTCTGGTCTGCCTCCTTTCTCTTTCGTTTCAGGTGAAGCTCCAGCAGATCCCCCCCACCAGACCCAGGCGGCTGTGCTGGCCCGCCAGCCACGCAGCCATCTCCTCCTGCCTCTTGGTAATGTGTTGCAGACGGGCAGCCTCCAGGCTGAACTGCTTCTGCAGGACAGGTAGGTGAGACTGGTGAGCGTTTGCCTTCAGCAGAGGTGGCAGCTGGTGGGTCAGGGTCTGCATGATGTCACAGCGCAGGGCACGGAGCTGCATCTGAAACGTGGCAGCCTGATGCTGGAGCTCTGCCTCAGCTACTTGCTATGCAGGGAGAAGACAAGACAGACTGATGTCAGGGTGCAGCACTAGCACTGCCTGGCTCTGCCACCCACTCCCGATGTGTCAGCCATGCTCCAGCATTCAGCTGGAGGGAGTACTGCGACACAGGCAGATACTGCCACAAAGGATGGTGGAGGAAAGGGAGAACTGGCCTTACCTGGTTCTTCTCAAGAGCATCCAGTGTCTTCTGGGCACACTCCAGTACAGCACAGTTGCCTTCCACTGTTGCCGATATGACTATAAGCTCCCTCTGGGCACAGATATGTGCTTTCTCTAGTCGGCTGAGCTCCTTCCAGTAGCTGTCTTGGTCCTCCAGCAGCTCAACTCCATCAGTCCTAAAGCTTCTTGGCATCGTTGTTTGCTTGACATCCATTCTCTCTGTGGCTTCCCAGATGCCATCTCTCTCCTCCTCATCCCCCATACTCAACACCTCTCTCCCATTCCTCCCCTTCTCTTGCAGCTCTGCGCTTGAGCCTTGGATGGGTATTCCCTGACTTGCTGTTGCCACCCTGTGTGATGTCTTTGCACACTCTTGATATGGAGATCTTCCTTCCAGTATTTCCCAGTCTGAGTTCATCTGTGTCCCATCCTCCAGCCTTTCCTTTAAGCTGCTCTCTTCCCGTGCACTTGCTCCCCGAGTGTCTGGAGCCAGGACACTTTTTGGTAGGACCTGCTGACTGAACCTCTCAAACTCATCAGTGGCCTGTTCTTCTAGCACCATGTAAGGGCCAAGATCCATCTCACACAGCAGTGCTGGTGGCTGGCCTTTCTCCATGTCCTCATGCCACTCTGCCAGCTGCTTTGCAGCCGTGCTGATCTCACTCAGGATAGCACTGGTTTGGAAGATCTCCTTTTCCAGGTCCATCTGAGCCTTCCTCAAGTCCTGCTTCACTGCTTTCTCCCCCACCTCCAAATACCTCAGCTGTTCCTGCAGGTTGGCTGTCCAAACCTGCAGCTTGCTGTGCCGCCAGAGCTGAAGGTCACGATAGTCCTTCAGCTCCTGAAGCTCCTGTTGCAGGGCCTCCAAAGAGGGACCCTCATCATCCAGCATCATATCTGGGAGCTGTGGGACCTGGCAGCATACCTGCAGCGCCTGCTCGAGGGCATCACCTTCCAGGATGGGTTTTCCTGCAGCTAGCAGGGCTTCATAGGCCTCTACCTCGGCGGGACTCAGCACGTTCTCCTCACTCACCGTGCTGCAGAACCACTCAAGGAACTGCTTTGTCTGAGGGCAGTCAAAGAGCCAGTCAAAGTCCTTCTCACAGAGGGTGTCTGTATGGGGGTAAAACAGCCTCAGTGTTGCCAAAAATTCTGCCCCTCTGTTGGCTGTGTCCCCTGGGAAGGCCCGGGAGTGTCTCTGGCTGAACATGGCAAGACTGCTCAGCACTAGAAGGAAAAAAGCAGGAGTCATCCTTAAGGGTCCTGACACCCATAGGCATCTCAAGGGTGCTGCAGCAGCACTCCTAGCTGCCTGCCTGAGGAAAGACTCAGGCAGTCCCCCCACAAACACTGCAGACCAGCTCCATGGGGTGCAGCATTGCTATAGTAGGCTGCAAGACAAATGAGAACCCACAGAGCAGGGGAGAAAGCCTGCCCATGCTCCCATTTCCATGCAGCCTCCTCCCCAGGGCCATACAGATCTAGCTGCTTTGCCAAGACATCTTAAGCCTGTAAGATATACCTATTAGAGCAGGCTTTTCCAGCCTACCTATAGTTGACACCATGCCCTTTCTGATAATCAATGGGTCTCCAGGACAGCTGAGAGCAGCTCAGTAATCCCAGGATTAAGTGCTCAAAACTGGGGACAGAATTCAGGATATGGCAGGGGCCACCCTGCAACCAAAAGTTACTTGCAGCATTACCCAGAGAGCAGTAGCTCTCATGTGTGCAACTTATCCCACAGCTCATAAACAGCGTGGCTGATGAGAAGGTGCACTGGCAGGGCACCGTAGAGACCTGGGTTACAAGATCAACATCAGTGGGGGCATGCTGGCTGCAGCTGGCTGTGTGGCCTACCTGGGCCCTTTTACCGTAAGTGTGCAATGCTCCCTGCAAGATGCTTTTTTAGCTGCTCTGCTCTCCTGCCCTCTAGCTGTTGCTGGCCAGATCCACTGGAAGAAAGGAAGAGGGCAAAAAGGTGCAAGATCCCTCCTGGATCACTGTCCACTTGTGCCAGAGGCTGCACAGAGTCCCATTTGAGTATCAGCAGGAGGGTTTAGATGCTCATAGCAGACTAGCTACAATTAAAAGGCTGTGATGGTGATTTTCACAGCAGGGTCACTACTGCCTAGCGCTGTGCGAGGAGTGGCTGAGACAGCTGTCAGAAAACAACATTCCTCACACCAAGAGGCCGAACCTCATCAGCACTCTTGGAGACCCTGTGGAAATCCTGTTCTGGCAGGCAAGTTGCAGAAAACCCCAACACTTCAGACTGGAGGTGTCTTAGGTAAAGGCTAAAGCATTCAGCTTACCGCTCACTAGATCACCAATTCCAAAAGACAGACCCCAAACCACACAGCTCAGTAACAACCGAGCACCTCCACACTGCAGAGCTGGAATTGCTGCCAGGACTCCTTGTGAAATGAGCAGGAAAGCACGTGGCGACACCCAGGCCAGCAGCAGCTCTGAGGGTATCAGCCTTAACCCATAAGGCTTCTGCTTTACAAACCACAAGCTTAGAGCAAAGCCCTGACCGTAGCCTGCCCAAGCCTAACTCTGCCAGCACAGCTCTGTCCCTCTCTGTCTGTGGGTGCAGCCACAGTTAGAGGTGCCTTCACCACCATCCCCTGTCCACCATGCTGGGACCACATAGGCACCAGGGCAGCAAAGGCTTCTCTCTGTCAGTTGTCTTGTGCTACCAGGTGGTCCCAACAGCTTTTTCTACCCCATTAGACTGCTGGTTTACCCAATGACACCCTGTCTGTGGAAAACAGGGTAATAACACGGTAATAACACGGTTCTCCCAGTCCTGGGCTCACTACATAGATCCCCAAGCACGAGCAAACAAGCAGATCAAGAATCTGGTAAGAGCTGTGAGGAAGAAAGCCAGGTCTGCCAGGATAGGGGAAGCAGCTTTCAGTTAGGCAGTGCATGGAGCAGACTTCGGGCTCCAAAGGTACAAGACCACTCACTGTCCCAGCTCAACCTCCCCAGCACCAGACAGGCTAGGTCCTGTAGATTTCCCTGTTTTGGAAATCACCAGAGGGCAGGGAGGGCCCTGCTGTAAGAAGTGAGGCCTTGGATTTTTCCCACTCTGGCTCTCCCCTAGCATTCAGAGGGGTTTACATTCTTCACCACACCCTAAAACACACAGAACAGCCCTTGGGTCCCCTAGGACAGAAGGGATCAGGGTAGGATTACCTGGCTGGTGAGAACAGTCCCTGTAACCAGATTTCTGGGAACACAGAGCACCTCCTCTTCTCTTCCTCCAGAGAGCCACCCACTGCCCTTTTTGAAGGGTCATGTAAGAGGCTCTGGCAGCTGCTCCTGTTTTGCTCGCCATGGGATTTTCCCAACCACCTGCCTGCACTTTGCAGGTAAATGAGCTCTGACTTACCAGCATGAGGCTCTATAGGGGTACGGCTCTTGGAAGGAGGCTCTCCCTGTTCTCTCCACTTTCCTTCTGCCTCATTGAACTGTCTCTAGGCCTTGGTGGCACGGACTCAGCTTGCCAAAAGAGCCAAAAACTAGCCAAGCAAGAAAAGAAATTATTTCTGCTACTCCAAGGAGTTAAATCAGCCCAGTGAGAGGTCTACCATGCACCAGAGCTGAATGCGAAGGGATCCTGCCCTCCCCTGCTGCCTTTCAGGACAAGGTGAACCCCCTGGAGGTGGCCAAGCTGAATTACCAGGACTTCCTTGCAGTTTGGAAAATGCCATTACTTTTGGGTAAGCCCTTTCTGCTAGAGAATGTCAGCGAGGAGCTGGATCCGGTCCTTGAGCCTGTCCTACTGAAACAGATCCTATGTCTTGCCTTGGCAAGGAGGGGCAGGGGATACCTGGCTGGGCATCTGAAGGGAGCATCTGACCAGGGTGCAGTGGGACATAGTGAGTTTGTAGGTCTCTCTGGGCAGGCAGCACTCACATGGATGCTGTCTGTTCTATGCTTGTGTGTCTTGGCCAGAACTCCAACGTGTTGGGCAGCCTCTGCACGCCCCAGTCTCCTGCCAGTAGGCATCTTTCCCTGGGAGGCAGGGCCGTGCAATATGGCTGCTCTACTCAGGTTCAGAGCTTGAAGCCTGCACCTTTGAGCTCCTCTGTTCAGAGGGGCTTCAGTCTCGCTCCTCACTGCAGAGCCCAGGGTGTAGGAGGATGTCATCCCTCACAAGAGGTAGCTGTCCCAGGCTTACTGTATTTGTCTCTTTCTGGTACAGACCTACAAACAGCAAGGCAACACCATGCTGAAGCTGGGTGATGCCCTACCATGAGAGTTTCAAGATGTACATCACCACCAACCTGCCCAACCCTCACTACAGCCCTGAGGTCTCCACGAAGCTCACCCTCATCAACTTCACCCTCTCACCCAGGTACTTGCTTACCCCATTAGCTGTCCGTGCTGCTCAGCCTTGCCCCTCACAGTCCTCAAACCCTCAGGCCTGTTGCCCCCCCCCCTCACCTCCATGGCTTTTGTTATAGGGGCTTGGAAGACCAACTGCTAGGAGAAGTGGTGGTCACAGAGCAGCATGACTTAGAAGAAGCTAGAAACCAGGTAATTGTTAGCAGTACCAAGATGCATCAGGAGCTGACAGAGATAGAAGACCAGATCCTGTATTGGCTCAGCACTTCTGAAGGAAACCCTGTAGATGACTTGGAGCTCATCAAAGTGCTGGAGGCATCCAAGCTCAAAGCAGGAGAGATCCGGGTCAGAGGTGGAGGTGCTCTCCCACTGCAGCTGTGCGTCCCCTGCCAGCACTGCACTAACCATGACATCTCATCTGTCCTCCAGGCCAAGGTAATGGTGGCCGAGCAGACAGAGGACATCAACATGACCTGCCGGCAGTGTGTGCCTGTGGCCATCCACTTGCAGATCCTCTGCTTCGGTGTCTCAGACCTGTCTGATGTGGACCCCATGTACCAGTACTCCCGTGAGTCATTCCTCAACATCTTCCTAACGGGGATCAGTAAATACAAGGGAGCAGGTGCCTGCCCAGAACAGCCCCCTTCTGTCATCTTCCTCACCCTACATTCCTGGATGGCTGCTTGCATTGGCTCTCGGCATGGTCCAGAGCTGCCCCTAGTTGTGTCCACACAGCAAGGGAAGATGTGGTCTCAGCCTGCCCTCCATTCTCTTCCCCACTGCTTCTCTGCTGCCTTGTCTGACTGGGCAGGAGGGGTGTTAGTGCAGAGCGCAGGCAAGGGACATGCCATCCTGGTAATCATGTCGCTCTGCTTGTCACAGAGCCACCTCCACACACAGGTCCTCGCTGCTGCTGCCAGGCCAGGGGCAGCTTTTTCTGCCCAGCAGCACACGTCAGCCACGATGGCTGTGGCTGGCCCCTGTAGGCTGCCATGGTGCGGTGTGGACTCCCTTCCCGTGCTGGGGCAATGTTTTCTTCCGTGTGCTGAGTCTGTGAGAGCAGCATCTGTTCTGCCTGGGTGGGGGCAGGTGTGCCCCTGTGACCAGGAACCGACAGCTGACTTGGAGAGCACCCTTCACATCACCCGTAGCACCCACCACCCTCATCTGATTGTTGTCTTTTTTTTCAGACACCCCGAAGGACCGGATCATGAACATCAACAACTACTTCACCTTCAATCTCTATAGCAATGTGTGCCGTAGCCTCTTTGAGAAGCACAAGCTCATATTTGCCTGCCTGGTTTGCTGGTGAATGACAGGCAGATCAATATGGTGAGCAAGTCACCTTCGTCCTTTGATGGGATCCCACCAAGGCAACTCAAGCCCAGCCTGTTCAGCCCCCTAGAATAGTGTGCTGGCATAGAAAAGAAGCCTTATTCCCTGGGGCTGGGGGCAGGACTGGTAGGCTAGTGGGCAAACCCAGGGCCTCTCTCTTCACTCAGACCTCAAACCTTTCCTTGCATCTGTATGCAGAGCTGCTTAACCTGAATCACCTGCAGCTTTTGCCAGTTTGCTGCCAGTGTGCAGCAGCCAGGGCTGTCATACCACCCTCTTCCCTTTGTTTTCCCCATTACAGGCCACTCCACCAACTATGTGATTGCTGTGGAAACTCCTATGGAACTGCACAAGCACTGGATCAAACAGGGCACAGCCTTGATCTGCACACCCTGGACTTCTAGCCAGAAAACCCTCCCGGCTCAGGAAACCATCCCAGCTTGAGGGCCTGAGCCAGGGCCTCCGCCATCCTGCACAGAGGTAGGCAGCACGGGCCGGCAGCAGGAGCCAACTGCCATCAGCTGCTCCTCCTTTCCTGCCCTCTGAGCCGTGTCAATAAAGTGAGTTGACTCCACTAGCATCACATTCACCAGGTGCTGTTGCAACCCCTACAATTACTTGAAGTGTTCAGCAGCACAGAGGAGCTGCCAGCAGG
>NW_009713164.1:12771-13476 GCF_000703405.1 Apaloderma vittatum | reverse complement strand
GTGATTAGACACTCAGTGCTCCAAGCCACACACCCCCCCCTCTCCCTTCCCTCATAGACCTCTCCCTTGGCTGGCTGTTACAGGATAGCTTTATTCCTTCAGACAGATCCATTATTTACAGAACTTGATATTAGACACAGCAAGAAACAGAAGGATTTTCTTCCCTTCAACAAATATGAAAAGAACAGTTTCATTCCATAGTCAAGATCTGTACAAATTTGCACATTTGCAAAACACAGTCCTCTCCTGTGGCAGCTCCCCTCAGCCCAGCTACACCTCAGGACGCCTCTGGAGAGATGATGACCTCTGCCTGCTGAGATTTCTGTAAGGGACAGGCAGGAGCAGCCCATGTGCAGCAGCGCTGGTAGGAGGCGGCAGGCAGGCCAAGCCTATGGGCTGCGGTAGGGAACAGGCTGCTGCCCAGCAATCTGGGGGAGGAAACACTAAGGGGCTTGGGCAGGAGCAGCAGCTTTGGGCTCTTCCCTCTGCTTCCACCCACCACTGCAGTCCCTATTCCAGAGCAACCAGTCACCTCTCCCCATGATGAAAGGCTTCGCCAGGGCACCAAGTGACTCCACATCCAGCATCCCATGCCTGTGCCGTGCCCAGCGGCACCAGGGCCACCCACAGGCACTGCCAGGGCCACAGAGCCGGTCTGTGGCAGCACCACGGAGGGAGAAGGCTGGGCACAAAGCCCAACCCCAA
>NW_009713164.1:10400-12695 GCF_000703405.1 Apaloderma vittatum | reverse complement strand
CCATCCCAAGAGCAGGGAGGACAGGGAGAGGCCTGGCCATGCGTGGGCCAGCGCTGGGATCTGGGCAGGGCATCAAGGGGTGGCTGCAGGAGAATGGGCTCTGTCCAAGAGCCGCCTCGCTCAGCAACGGCCAAAGCGTGGGTCAGAACCAAAAATAAGTTTGGGGAAGGCGGGGAGAGGATAGAAAACACAGACACAAATGTCCTGGGGAAAGGCAGAGCTGCAAGCCTGGACGCGGGAGGACACAAGCCACAGCCAGCTGTGGCCAGCACAGCCTTGCGTTGGCATTGCCGGCGTGCCCACAGTGCCTGTCTCACCACCAAGTGGGTGGGCTCTTCCTTCCTGCAGCAGTCCTCAACCATAGTGTTGACACTGGCCCACGGCATCTGGGCACTGCTGTGGCACGGTCAGGCTTCTGGGAGCTCCAGCTTGCCTCCTGCTGCAGCTGCAGGGACTCCCGTTGAGACAACACGTTGCCACCTTTCACAGCTTGGGCTCAGAAGAAAACCCCGATTCCTCTTTGTCCCCAGGCTCTACCTCAGCCGAGGGCTTGTCGCTGTGTCCCTCTTCCTTGGGAAAAGGGTAACGTAGATCCAAGTGCTACTGCCCAAAGCCACAAAGCTCAGCTGTTTCTTCTTCGTCTTGACTTCCAGGCTATTGCCGCTTGGCTTTGTACGGGCGGGAGCGTTTCCGACGGTCCGGCTTCCTCTGCTTGTGCAGACGGCCGATGCTGACTCCCTGTCGCCTGCGGACGGAGATGTTCTGCTCCACGAGGCTCGCCAGCATGCCTGTGTGGAGAGAGACGGACACACAGGCCCCGCGCTGAAGTGCTGCTATTGCCCAGGCCAGAGTACAGCCCTCCCTCAATGGGCTCCTCCTGGGACTATAAAATCAGAAGGACATGGAGCAGAGACACGTGGCTCCCCAGACTGAGTGCTGCCTCGTGCCTCAGGGCAGGCAGAACCAGGGAGCAGGGCAGGGTGAGCCTCCTAGGCTTCCAGCTGCCGCTTTGCCACACTCAGAGCAGCTCCCTCGGCTGAATCTGAAGCTCATGCCCCATCCCCTCGAGCACTCAGCACAGCTCACCTTCCTGGGCCAGCATGGAGATGAAGGTACAGATGAACTCGTCGTAGTTGTGGGTTCTCCTCTGGTCGTCAATCTACAAAGAGATGACAAATCCACAAATAATCCACAAACAGGTGGCAGGTAGGAAGGAGAGCTCAAGGTTAATGGGACAAAGAACTGGCATGCCTGGCCCAGCCCACAGGCCAAGGAGACTGCCCAGGAAGGGGCTCAGCTCAGGCCAGTGCACAACTGGGTCTGTCTCCATCCCGGTTCAGATGCAAGTATTTTCCACAAAAGGGCAGCTGGGAAGAGGTGAGAGTGGGCAGGGAGAAGAGTCCTGCCAGGCCTCGGGGCAGAAAGAGCCCCCGTCCTCCTGCCAGTGCTGATGTTCAGGGGTGGCCCAGCTGCCGTGTTCCACCACCCTCCTCAAGCTAGTGCTGCCCAGGGGCTTTGGTCTGTCCTGGCAGGAGCACTGCCCCCGCAGGGCTGTTCGGTAACGGGAAAGGGACTTCAAATGTTCCCCATCACCGTTCCGACAGCTGCACCACCCTCCCTCCACTTTGACATAAAGACACCCAAGACAGAAGCCTTCAGGAAGCTAAACTGGGAATGCAGACAAGCCATCAACAAACACACCTTGAATTTCTTCCTCTTCTCCACCTCTTCCTTCAGGCAGGCCTCGTAGTTTGCAATCTCTGCCTCCACACACTTCAGCAGTGCCAGGAGCTCCTGCCAGGATCAAACAGAGCAAACATGAGCAGACAGACCTCTGCCACAGCCCGGGAGCCAGCAGGGTGAGCTGGTGGGCATTCCTCTCCGCTCTGGGAAACGGACGATTCATCAAAGCAAAAAACACTTGTCAGGGAGAAAAAAAAAAAACAAGACAGAGTTCACCACAGGGCATCTCTGAGTCAGAGGGTGATCAATTAGCCAGCGCTACAGCCCACCCCAGGGCAGCTGGGCTCTGCCCAAGTCACATGTAATGTACCTGGTTCTGAGGGACAGAGGAAGAGCTGCGTGCATGCCAGGGACAGCCCAGGGCCTGGTTCTTCTCAGTAACAACATTTGAAGACTTGCCTTTTGAGTAAAACAATTTCTAGGAAGCTCTCCTCCAGGGAGCCCTTCATGTGCTTGTGCTGCCTGAGCCTGGTCCTCTCTCTGGCTGGAGGGCGCAGAGAGGCAGTAAAGTCACCAGCAGGCTGGGGTTTGGGGGGGCAGGGTCCCACCAGC
>NW_009713164.1:0-10369 GCF_000703405.1 Apaloderma vittatum | reverse complement strand
GTGATTGGGGGGGTCGGGTCCCCCCCAGCCTCTGCACTGATGGAGAGCGGAGCATACCGAACATCTCAACTGCAGGGGACAGCAGCTCTGCCCACTGCTGAGACAACTGTCCCCGAGATCACGTAAGGCATAAAACCTGCCCTGCCCTGTGCCTCAAGGCACGGCTGCGGCAACATGCGAGTGGGACAGCGTGCACATGCGGTTCGGTCACTGCCAGCGCTGCTGCGTCTCTGGGTGAGCGCAGGGAGCTCCGTGTTCCCAGGGCTGTCGCAGCACAAAACTCACCTTGGGAGAATACTTTTCCCCCCCAGGGTGATCACTGGTCCTGCCAAGTCCCACCTTCTCTTTGCTGTCACTGGCCTCACTGCCCTCCTTCTCGTCCAGTTTGATTGCGACCTGTGCCTCTTCACCGGGTTTGATGGAAGGCGGGGAGCCTTTCCCCCCATCTGCACACAGAAAGAAGCATTGGGAGCCATCACAAAGGACCAGTGTCCACTCCCGAAGCCAAAGGACACTGACCCCCCCACCGCAGGGAAGATGCCACCCCAAAAAAACCTGGCAGGCACCTACCTGCAATAGCTAGCGGGCAGAACACGCCGTCCTCTGTGAGGTGCAGCAGCCCAGTGCTGATAACAGGCCCCAGGTCCCTGACTGCCCGGTTGTAGCGCATGCAGTCGACGCGCAGCAGGCCGTCCTCCTCGCCAAAGAGCACCTTGGAAATGTGGGAGGTGACCGGGCTGGAGGGGCGGGTGGGGTTGGCCGAGCGGATGGGAGAGCGCAGCGGGGAGTTGAAGGCGCTGCCCATCTCGGAGGCGGAGTCTGTGCTCTCGTTGCTGGAGAGGGCGGGGAGTGGGTGACCCCCGCCACGGCGGCACCTCCGCTGCTCGTCTTGATGGACAGGGGAATGGAAAGATCCTTTTGAGATTCTTTCAACTTCTCAGCCAGGACGTTGATAGTGTTGGGCTGGAGGACAGAGAGCTGGCCATCCACAGCCCCCGCCACGTGCTCTTGCTTTACCTGCCCTTTCCTTTTGTACCTGCCCAGGAACACAGCAGGGAAGGTGAGTAGCTGGTGGAAAGAAGGGGGTTGGGGCCCAGTGCAGCTCCACACTCTGCACTCCAGGCTGTTTGCTAGGATGAGGCAAGACCTGAAACACTTCTAGGTCACCCCTACTGCCACCAGCTTCTCTAGCAGCACCCCAACACCACTGAACTGCTCAGCTGTGGGTACTTGTACCTGCCCAGGAACACAGCAGGGAAGGTGAGTAGCTGGTGGAAAGAAGGGGGTTGGGGCCCAGTGCAGCTCCACACTCTGCACTCCAGGCTGTTTGCTAGGATGAGGCAAGACCTGAAACACTTCTAGGTCACCCCTACTACCACCAGCTTCTCTAGCAGCACCCCAACACCACTGAACTGCTCAGCTGTGGGTACCGCTACGCAGCCAGTATCCCTGCGTATCCCTGCTCTTCTACTAGAAGCCCCAAAAGCACTGTCTCTGTGACCCCACATTCCTGACCTTCGCAGCAGTTCAGGCACACCAGCGCTGTCACCAGGAGCTGATGTGGCAAGCAGCACCAGACAGCTGATGTTCCCTAAAGCCTGCTGCCAACACACAGTTATACTCGGCGCAGACAAAATTTGGGGTTGACTGTGAACAGCTACAGAAGAGCTTCACAAAATCCAGAGAGCAGACAGTAAAAAAGCAGGCTCAGGTGCAGGCTCTAACACAACTACCAGCACTCAGGAAAGAGATCTGCAAGTTACCACTGGCAGTTCTGCAAACATCAGCTCCCTGCCCCCCACCCCCAGCTCAAGCTGTCACCTGATGGCTGAGTTGGTGTTACGAATGTCCTCCTCCTCATCATCATCGTAGTCATCCTCATCGTCTGAATACTGCTGGTGCTGTCGGACTGGGACCCGGCTGCGACCCACTCCTGCTGCAAGGTCTTCCTCCTCCTGCAAAACCCCGTCACTGATGGCCTGCCAGCAGCGGAGCAAGCAGGAAGAGCCCAGCAGACATGCCCTCAGTCCAGCCCAGCGCTGGGGTTTGCCCCTTCCAAGCAGGGGTGGAGGCTATACTTGTTCAGCTGACCCACGCAAATGCTGACCTCTTTTGCCAGGTCACACTTTGTCTACCCTCTCGCCTTCCAGCCTGGGTCAGGGCAAGGGTAGGCAGGCGGCAAGGCAGGGGAAGACCTTAGACTGGCTGAAAACCACAGGCCCACAGAGGTGAGGGACTCGGCTCCAGTCAGGCATGCTGCTGGCCTGGAGCTCCAGCCTACCTGCATGGGGGACTTGGCATAGTTGTGATTATCCAGGAAGGCTGGCAGCCTCTGCACGATGGGGTTGGGGTTTGCTGGAGGCGCCCCGTTGATACTGCTCGCTGACGTCTTTGCCACTAGTTTGGATTTGTTGGGTGGACTCTGCGTGGCTGCAGTGTGGCCCTGGCTGCTGGGATCATCGGTGCCGTCTGCCATACAAACACAGCACAGCCTTTCATGACCCACACCACAGCTTGCTACTCAACGTCCTCTGCCACCCTTTGCTCACCCCCTACAGCAGAAGAGCTCCCCCACCCCATCACACCCACTTCCCGTTCCACCTCCAGCTGTCACCAGTGTGTCCCCAAGCTTAAGCCCTCCCATTTTCAAGCTCCGCATCCCTCCAACACCCCTCCCAAGCACAGAGGCATCTACCCCAGCACAACGTACGCAGAGCTGGGCTTGAAGAACAGAACTGCCTCAAGCTCCAGGTCAGCCAGCCGTTGTCACCAGCACACGTTCGGTCCATGGCAAACCAGGCTGGCAACACCACTGGGACAGGGTTATACCTGGATGGGTGCTCTCTGGAGTCATGGTCTTGCTGCTGGCTGGCTTTGCATCTTCGGGAGGCTGACAATCCTGAGACTTCTGGGTCTGGATCAGGTCAGGCTGAGTTACTCGGATGAGCTTGAAGGCAAATGACAGATAGAAAATGAGAGCGGGACCAGGGTATCCAGAACCACATCCTTCCCATTCAAGACGTGCAGAAGAACTCATGAGGGCCAGCCAACCACTGAGCACCCATATGCATAATCAACTGACAGTGCTGTGGGTAACCTCCCAGGTGAGTAACAAAAGGCCAAGCAGCAAGGCTGGTTAGCTCCTCTTCTGAAGGCCAAAAAAACCCCCAAAATCCTGGGCCCCCACAGTACAGGGAGATGCCCTGAGAACAAAGCCTATTCCCACCTCAGGCTGGCACTCCCTCAGGGATGGGACTGTCCTACCTGCTGCAGGGCCTCCAGCACAGTCTGGCGGTTCATCTTCAGGATGTGCAGTTTGGACTCATACTTCATCCTCCGATCGGGCACCACCGCCATCAGGTTGAAGCGGATGTCGTGGTACGGCTCCCTGCAGGAAGGGGCAGCAGCCGTGAGCCGCTGATGGAGAGCCCATCTCCTGGCAGCCGTTCCCCACACACCTCCCGTGGGCTCTTCCAGGCAGCATTCCCCCTGCCCTCGTGTTTAATGCCAACACACTGGAGGCATTCGCCCCGAAAACCAAGTCAGCCTCACATTTTTTTAAAGGAAGGCCTGCTCCAGCCACAACACAGACAGCATCCACAGAATCACAGGCTGGTTGAGGTGAGAGAAGGGACCTGTGGAGCTCATCTGCTCCTGGTGGCCCAGGACTATGTCAAGATGACTTCTGAATATCTCCAAGGATGGAGACTCCACAACCTGCGCCAGTGCTTAGTCACCGTCATGCCCAACCATCAAAAAGCCCCAGCTCAGGTCCAGCGGCTTCACTCCTTCCCCTGCAGACTCGAGCAAAGAGGGGACCTAACCTGGCCACTCTCACCCTGCACAGCCGTTGGCAGGGACTCGGCATCGCACAGAGAGTGCACCTTCTCAGCATGCTCTCAAGGCAGGCAAGCTGCAGACAAGAGAAGGCAAGGAGGCAGCGCACCTGCACCCCTCCCAAGCGACCTTTTCCACTCAAGCTTCCACAACTTCTCGCACGGAGACCACAGCAGAAATAATCCAGGGAAAAAATGGTGAGGGGCCAGTGCCTGCACCATGGCCTGGGACATTACCCTGCAGTGGCCAGGCCGATGCGCTCCATGATTACTCTCCTGGCTTTGTCTGTCCATTCCTCGTCGTCAGCCCACGGCCCTGCGGTAATGAGACAGAGCTGGGCTTAGCAAAGCAGGCCGAGCCTCCCACTTCAGACCGACGGAGCGGATCCTGCCATCCTCAGGAAAGGAAATCTTATGGCTCCCTTACATAGCAGGGAGCAAGTCAAGAAGGGGCCCAGGAGGCAGAAGGACCACACTGTCAGCCCATACATAGAACTCTCTGCCTCTGCCTTCCGAATGGAAAGTGTGAGCTGTCTGCAGGGCAGAAAGGTGAGTTTTGAACCCTACAGACCACAAGCCATTCACAGGCTCAGAGCTCACAAAGTCCAAGAAAATCCCTGGCCTTGCTGGGAACCACCTGCCACTGGGTCTGGTGCCAATGCTTAAGTAACCCAAGTACATGAAGTGGGCATCTCACCCAAGGGCCCGGCAGAAGGGGAGCCCTAGTGGGGATAAGTTAGTGTCTGACAGACAGACCTAGTGGTAAAGTTGCAAGAGAAGAGGGTAAGCCGAGCGACCAGCTGGGATCTGCATCAGGACCTTGTGTCTCAGCACACAGCGGTCATTCGGCACAAGGAGACAGTAAGGAGGAGACAAATTCTGCTTCCGATACTGAGTTATTTCAGAGCTGCAGAAGGACCTCGTGGCCCTGAGCAACTGGGGAGGAAAATGGCAAGGTTGGAAAAAGCAATGCGATGCATTTGGAAATAATTGACTTCTAGACACAGCCCCCAGCGCACAGGCTGCAAAATGAGCTATCAAAACTGAGGACAAAGCTGGGAGCCATTGAACAATGTTTCACAAACATCAGCTAATGGTAAGTGGCAATGAAAAATAACACACATTGGGACATACCAGAGTGTCTATTCCACTGTGTCAACCAGCAGGGACAAGCAGGCTCTTACCGTGGTCAATGGGGTAGACCTTCAGCCCATCCAGCTCAAAGAGCCGTCCCTTGATGGGGACATAACTGACAAAATGAAAAGCCTCCATGGTTCGCACAGCGCTGATACCGTTCTGCTTTTCCGGCAAGTGCCGTGGCTCCGGCCTGCGAGGGCAAGAGAGGTGCAGGTCAGCAGAGAGTCTGCCTCCTCCGGCGAGTGGCGAGAGACCCCCTCACTCACCTGGCATGGCTGTTGTGGGCCTTGGCCAGCTCCGGAGCATTGCCGATGGCATAGCCTTTACTCTGTTGCAAAGAGCAAAAGAGGAAAAGAATTGAGAAGTGACAGCAAACAAACAAAATGCTTCACACATCTCCATCCATACACAGGAGTGGGAGAACAACTTTCAGGCACACCCTCTGCTCTGCTGAGTTTTAGGTAAAACTCAAGATGCAAAGAACACACAATTTCTGCTGAAGAAATTACAGTTAGAGAGAAACACAGACTTCAAGATAGGTCTGAAGGTAGGGGAGAGGACTTCTGATCTCAGACCTGGAGAATGTACCTGGGCAGGGTACAGAAGCTCAGAGCTGGGCCCAGAGCAAGCAGACAAAGGTTCTGAGCAAGGCAAGGTAAGAAGACGAGAGAGGAGAGGCAATACTGATGTAGCATCCAGCCACGAAGGGCTAGAAAGGAGCTGGCTCGTTAGAGCATCATCCTGAGAGGGTAGCGAGAGGCAGAGTCACATGCACCTTCCCTGCAGAGCCCTGCACACCCCACCCTTACCTCAGGGCTGAATCCTTTGGTGAAATCCTTCATGCGGCTCAGCGTGGGGCCCAGGTCGACATTGTTGCAGTTCAGGAGGACGCTCAACAGGGCGTGGGTGGCACAGGAATTGGGGATCAGCTGGAGGATGACACAAGGATCATCTTAACTGGCAGGAACAAGGCAACCCTTCAACAACCTCTCAGAGCACACAATGATCAACTGAAAGTACTGACGCAAGAACCTCTCATGAGAGCCATGACTTGACCTTAGCTCTCAAAGGGAGGGAGGAGGTCAGTCTCGTTTGGCGAACCACATCACACCCCCATGAGCATCTGCTCACAGCACAGGCTCATGCTCCTCACTGGATTCCCTCCAGCCTTGAGCTCAGGGCAGAGACTCTCAGGAAAGAGGAGCTTCCCTCAGGACCAGCAAAAGCAGTGCAGCCTCTCAGTATCATGTTGCTTCCCTGAGGTGTCACATGAGACAGCCCCACGCACGCTTTCCCCTCGCTTCCAGCCTACCTGGTGAGCAAAAAACATGTTATTAACGATGTCATCGTCAATCACCGACGTCTCATCCACCAGGGTAGAGACCTTCCGGCGTGATCTGCGCTCCTCAATCCACTTGAAGAGGAAGATGAACCCATAGACAGGGCTGCGGAGAGAAGTCAGGAGCCGCATCATTTCTGATGGATCATACCAGTGGGGCAACTCTGCCCATCACCAGAAAATTTCCATTTCAAACCACAGACAAAGACAGAAAGGAAAAGCATAACGACCATCCCGTTCTTTGTGGAAGGGACCACCTCTGTCACTAGTCTCCCCAGCCTCACATATTTGAGGATGCTCTCCTGATGCTTCAGGCTCAAACAACAATCAAGCTTGAAAACTTCGGGATTTGACAGGTCTTAAGAGGCTCAAGACAGAGAAACAGCAAAGGAACTTCACCTCTGGACACTGACTGACCTGCAGAATAGTGACGAACCACCAAACAACCCATCCTTTTAACTGTATGTTATATTCATTTTCAAGAGTTCAATGGCTTTTATGAAAGCAGCAGCTTCGAAGACATTTCAAAGCACAGAGACGCTGTAAGCCTGCTGGTTGGCACTGCACCTCTCCACAGGCAAAGCATGGCCCCACCTGCTCAATGAGGTCTTTTTCAAGGCGTGAGACTGCCCATCTGCCCCAAACCCGATGAAGCACTCCTGGTTCCTCACTTAGAACACTGCCTTCCACGACAAACGAGCTCACACAGGCCTTTCTGAACTCCTGGTGATGAGTTCCCAGGCCCAAAGAGACACTGTCCTTAATAAAACTCCTACTTTTACACTTGTGCCTTACCCTTGGCATTTGCTCTGCAGATCATAAATCTCTTCAACCTGCACTCCCTTGACCCCTGCAAACAAAGAGCAGAAGCTGGTGTAAAGCCCACCAGAAAAGACATGGGGCAATGTCAAGCACAAACCCACTTCCCAGGAAGGTTTCTTGCACTCACCAAAATCTTCGACCAGGAGTGTGAAGAGACCTGGAGAGGAACAAAACCAAGAGGTTACTTCTGGCTGAAGAGAGCAAAGGAAACCTGCTTGAAGGTTTCCACATGGTCCCAGGACAAGGCATAGCCAGAAAAACTGCAGCAGAGCAGCACCAGGATCACACTGACTCCCCAGCAACAGACCTACTGAGCCCTGGCTTGCTACAGAGATGCTCTGGCTCCCTTCACCCCTCCATCTCCCTTTATCACCCTCTTCCTCAAGAAGACCTGAACCAACCCTCTCCTGCAAGAGCCCAATGAAGCCAGACCCACCTTCAGCATCCTGCCCCGCTGCAGGTGACCTGCCAAGAAGTAAATCTCCACCACACACAGGAGCAGGGAGCACCCAAACAACACATGTGCCCCTAACCAGAGGAAAACACAGCTGAATAGGTCAAACGATATTTTTAAAGAAGATAATTTATATTCTTGTTACTAAAAGATAGCCAGTGACAGGAAACCCAGCTCATGGCAACGGGACTGCAGGCAAGTCCGAGGCCAAAAGGCTCATCTTCATCTCTCTCTCTCCTGGGAACGAATTCCAAGAGCCTGCTGTCTCCAGTGACAAAATTCCCACCACAGAAGGACATAACCAGGGACAGACAACAGCGAGGAGACCGAAGGATTATTAGACATCAGCAACCGAGCAGCAGCTTCCACTACTTTGCAAAAGCAGTCGGCCTAATTTTCAGGCAGTCCTCCTGCACGCAGATTTAGTGAGCTCGAGACTGGAATAATAAATCTGCTTCTTTTGCTCCCACATAAAGGCTGCTGAAAGCCTGGGAGGAAGCCCAGGGAATATCAATAAGACAGATTCAATCCTGAGAAACATCCCTGTAAGAAGGGATTTAAGGAACCTGATGTAAGTGGCTCAGTCAAGAAGGGAAGAGCCCAAGGGGCTTCCACACCAAAATTAAAATTACTAAAATGGGGCAGAAACTTCTGGGAGCAAACAGCCTTCATTAACTTAGCAGAAAATGTCGTATTTCTTACAAAGTTGTCAAGCAGGAAGAAACACATCATGGAAATAACACGCTTAGAACCAGTGACATCTTCCTTACCACGTAACACCGTTACAGCTTTCTGAGAGAGATGTTTCTGCTCAGAACACTTGACACCATGGGGGGCTGTGTCACACAGGTGACATCCACAGAGACTTCAGGCAGCGCCGTGGCCTCACTGCCTTCTTTGCAGGAATACCCTCAGGGCAAGCGGTCCTTGCAGAGCATGAGGGTCTTCAGACGCTCCCTACCACCACGGTTGTTGTGCCCTTTACAGAAGCGCGAGTCACAGCTGTTTGCAGGTAGAGTCTCTCAACTGTAAAATCTCCCACAGAAGTCAAAAGCTTCACTCACTCTCCAATTTTAACAGTTACCGTCTACCGATCACAGCAAAATGCACACGGCGTGCGATGCAGATCGTGTCACAAGCTCTGCCTCAGCACCAGTGAAGATTTACATCAGGGCAAGGCCTTGCACAAACAACACTGAAAGCAGCACCACTGCCTCAGGTACCACCAGGAGAAGACCAAGCAGGACTCCTGAGCTTGCTGTGGCTCAGCCCGGAGCGCTCCCACATCTCTGCAGCAGCTTCCCAGGACCGTGAGTCAGACCAGCAAGGCTGCACCGAAGGACAAGACAAGTCGGCTGTCGTGCGTTTTTCTCCCATCTGACCAACATGTCAGGGAGTCAGAGAGAGGACAAAGCCAAAATCCTCCGAGCACACCATGAAAGGACAAGAAGGGATGGGAACAAGCTGCAGCAAGAGAAATTCTGACTACGCACCCAGAAAAAAACCAAGTCTTGGTTACCAGCATGGTCAGCCCTGGGACCAGGGCACAGAAATCTCCTTCCTAGGCATATTCATACTCAACCAGACACAGCCACAAACAACACAAACTACCTTTGAAGTTCTCTCTGCTTTGGGCCAAAGACTTTTCAGGAGTCCCTTTCAACCACAGTTTTTCTCCGATTCATTTCAATATTTCACATTACCTCAACGTTCACAAAAGATATGGTCCTGCTGCTGTGATCACTCCTGGAACACTTGAAACCCCCATCCCAGATTATTTGAGTTGGCTGAAGAAAAGCTTCTGGTGCCCACAAGCCCAGGCAACACTACACCAGCAGCCTGGAGGTTCCCAAGGCTCTCCTCTCCAGTCAGCAGCCGCCGCAGATGGCCCAAATCTGGATCTACAGACCCTTCCTAGCCACTAGAGCACCAAAAGCCTTCAATCTCAAGCCCTGTGGCAAGGGCCAGGAAGCTTATGGGATGTGCTGAAAGGCAAGAGCAGCATGTGGGTCAGTCCTGACTGCTGTGTCAGCTCCCACCTCTGCATCCGAACCTCCACACATCCGAAGGAGCACAAACGCAGCGTATGGAGAGCCCACCTCTGTCCAGGTGTCAGAATCCAAACCAGGTCCTGTCTTCAGCATCATCGTGATGAAGAAAGTTGAAGATGGGAACAATTACTGCAACTCCAGAGTACCAGTAAAAAGATGATAAAGAGCAGCAAAACCTGGGCTAACTGGGAGACTAACAGCAGACAGGATCCTTCGCTGAGCACAGGAAGATAAGGATAATGCCAAAGGTCTGATTTCCTTACCCACAGCCTCAAAAACACATTATGGCACCCTAAAAGCCAGCTCTCATCCCAGAGAATGACCCCAAACCACACTATGCCAACTCAGACATGTTAAAACAACGCTCAGCCAATGCCCCGGCTGATGCCAGTCCTCAGAACCTGACCACAAAACAAACTCCAGGACTCCACCACAGAAACCACGTTCTCTGACACAGTGGGAAGGGGATGCCTGTCACGGTCCTGTGCCCCCTGGACGACCGACACCAGGACAGTGACACCAGTTGTCCTCAACTGCCCGCGAAACTCTGGGGCAACCGCAGGTCAGAGCCGTTTCTGTCGCAAGAGCCATGCAGTGTGCATGACTGCGATATTTTGGGGTGTATTTGCAAATAAGAGGAGTGCTTCATGCTACACTTTTGGGGTGTTTCAGATGTTTTCCCCTGGGTTTATCAGACCATACACACAGACACCGATGTGCCTGGGACACC
>NW_009713163.1:7207-7733 GCF_000703405.1 Apaloderma vittatum | reverse complement strand
AACAAAGGATGGAGATTCTCCCTAGACCTCCGATTACTGTTAATGTATTTACAGAAATTTTCTTGTTATTCTTCACCACAGTGGCCATGTTTATCTTGAGGTGGGCTTTGGCCTCTCTAATTTTCTCCCTGCACAGCTTCACTTCTTGTTTATAATCCTCATAATTTGCCTGCCGCCGCTTCCATAGACCATAAACTCTCCTTTTGTTCCTAAGTTCCAGCCAAAGCTCTCTGTTCAGCCAGGCTGGTCTCCTCCCCTGTCGGCTTGTCTTCCATGAGTTGGGTATAGTCAGTTCCTGCACCCTTAAAATTAATTCCTTAAAGTATGCCCAGCCTTCCTGGGCTCCCATGCCCTCCAAAACGCCTCCCAAGGAACCCTCTTAACCATGGACCGGAAGAGTCCAAAGTCAGCTCTCTGGAAGTCCAAGGTGGCAATTCTGCTGCCCCCCCCTTCTTACTTCACCAAAACTGAAGAACTCTAGCATTACATGATCGCTTTGTCCAAGACAGCCTCCAACAATTACATT
>NW_009713163.1:4776-6478 GCF_000703405.1 Apaloderma vittatum | reverse complement strand
AGAACCCTTCTGTGATTCCGCCAACCCTTCTGTGATTCTTGCACCCTTCTGTGATTCCAGCAACCTTCTGTGATTCCAGTACCCTTCTCTGATTCTTTCTTCAATTCTGGATTCCACCACCTTTCTGTGATTCCACCACCCTTCTGTGATCCTTTCTTCAATTCTGTGATTCCAGCACACTTCTGTTATTCCGCCACTCTTCTGATTCCACCACCCTTCTGGGATTCTTTCTCCAATTCTGTGATTCCACCACCCTCTGTGCTTCCAGCACCCGTGATTCCACCACCCTTCTGTGATTCTTTCTTCAATTCTGTGATTCTGCCACCCTTCTGTGATTCTTTCTTTAATTTTGTGATTCCACCATCTTTCTGTGATTCCGCCACCCTTCTGTGATTCTTTCTTCAATTCTGTGATTCTGCCACCCTTCTGTGATTCTTTCTTTAATTTTGTGATTCCACCATCTTTCTGTGATTCCGCCACCCTTCTGTGATTCCAGCACCATTCTGTGAATTCCAGCACCCTTCTGTGATTCGTGCACCCTTCTGTGATTCCGCCAACCTTCTGTGATTCCAGCACCCTCCTCTGATTCCAGCACCCTCCTGTGATTCAAGCAACCTTCCCTGATTCCAGCACTCTTCTGTTATTCTTTCTTCAATACTGGATTCCATCACCCTTCTGTGATTCTTTCTTCAATTCTGTGATTCCACCACACTTCTGTGATTCCGCCACCCTTTTATGATTCCGCCACCCTTCTGTGATTCCAGTACCTTTCTGTGATTCCACCACTCTTCTGTTATTCCACCACCCTTTTATGATTCCGCCACCCTTCTGTGATTCCAGCACCTTTCTGTGATTCCAGCACCCTTCTGTGATTCCGCCAGCATTCTGATTCTGCCACCCTTCTGTGATTCCACCACCCTTCTATCATTTCGCCACCCTTCTGTGATTCCAGAACGCTTCTGTGATTCTTTCTTCAATTCTGTGATTCCACCACTCTGTGACTCTGTGATTCTGTGACTCTGTGATTCTGTGATTCTGTGACTCTGTGACTGTGATTCTGCGAATCTGTGACTCTGTGACACTATGATTCAGTGATTCTGTGATTCTGTTACTCTGTGTCTCTGTGCCTCTGTGACTCTGTGATTCTGTGACGCTGTGAATCTGTGATTCTGTGACACTGTGACTCTGTGACACTGTGACTCTGTGAGTCAGTGACACTGTGACTCTGTGAATCTGTGATACTGTGACAGTGATTCTGTGACTCTGTGATTCTGTGATTCTGTGACTCTGTGATTCTGTGATTCTGTGATTATGTGACTCTGTGTCTGTGTGACTCTGTGACTGTGACTCTGTGATTCTGTGACTCTGTGACTCTGTTACTCTGTGAATCTGTGACTCTGTGACTCTGTGATACTGTGAATCTGTGACTCTGTGACATTGTGACACTGTGACTGTGACACTGTGACTCTGTGGCTCTGTGATTCTGTGACTCTGTGATTCTGTTACTCTGTGTCTCTGTGATTCTGTGACTCTGTGACTCTGTGACACTGTGAATCTGTGATTCTCTGATTCCGTGATTCTGTGATTCTGTGATTCTGTTACTCTGTGAGTCTGTGACTCTGTGACTCTGTGACACTGTGACTCTGTGACTCTATGAAACTGTGATTCTATGATTCTGTGACTCTGTGATTCTGTGACTCTG
>NW_009713163.1:3246-4330 GCF_000703405.1 Apaloderma vittatum | reverse complement strand
CGCCCTTCTGTGATTCCACCACGTGTGATTCTCTGATTTCGTGACTCTGTGACTCTATGATTCCGTGTCTCTGTGATTCTCTTATTCTGTGACCCTGTGATTCTCTGATTCTGTGACTCTGTGAACATGTGATTCTGTGATTTTGTGACTCTGTGACTCTTTGATTCCATGTCTCTGTGACTGTGTGACTCTGTGATTCTGTGACCGTTTTATTCTGTGATGCTGTGATTCTGTGACTCTTTGATTCTGTGACTCTGTGACTCTGTGACCCTGTGACCCTGTGACTCTCTGATTCTCTGAATCTCTGACTCTGTGACTATGTGACTCTGAGATTCTGTCATTCAGTGACTCTGTGATTCTGTGACCCAGTGATTCTGTGACCCTGCGATTCTGTGATTCTATGATTCTTTGACACTCTGACTCTGCGATTCTCTGTCTCTGTGATTCTGTGATTCTGTGACTGATTCTGTGACTCTGGGATTCTGTGTCTCTGAGATTCTGGGATTCTGTGACTCTGTGATACTCTGACCCTGTGATTCAGTGACTCTGTGACCCTGTGATTGGGTGACTCTGTGATACTGTCAATCTGTGATTCTGTGACTCTGTTATTCTGTGATTCTGTGACTCTCTGACTCTGTGATTCTGTGTCTCTGTGATTCTGTGAATCTGTGACACTGTGATTCTGTGACTCTCTGATACTCTGACCCTTGATTCAGTGACTCTGTGACCCTGTGATTGGGTGACTCTGTGATACTGTCAATCTGTGATTCTGTGACCCTGTGATTCTGTGACTCTGTGACTCTGTGATACTGTCAATCTGTGATTCTGTGAATCTGTGATTCTGTGACCTTGTGATTCTGTGACTCTGTGACTCTGTGCCTCTGTGCCTCTGTGATTCTGTGATTCTGTGACTCTCTGATTCTGTGATTCTATGACTCTCTGACATTGTGATTTTGTGATTGTGTGACAGTATGTTTCCGTGAATCTATGATTCTGTGACTCTCTGTTTCCGTAAATCTGTGATTCTGATAATCTGTGACACTGTGATTATGTGACTCTGTGATTCTGTGACTCTGTGATTCTG
>NW_009713163.1:0-2876 GCF_000703405.1 Apaloderma vittatum | reverse complement strand
TGTTTCCGTAACTCTGTGATTCTGTGACTCTGTGAATCTGTGACTCTGTGATTCTGTGATTCTGTGACCCTGTGATTCTGTGATTCTCTGACCCTGTAATTCTGTGATTCTGTGACTCTGTGTCGCAGTGATTCTGTGATTTGTTGACACTATGATTCTGTGAATCTGTGATTCTCTGACTCTGTGACGACGTGATTCTGTGACTCTATGATTCTGTGACGCTCCGATTCTGAGATTCTAAGACTCTGTGACTCTGTGATTCTGTGACCCTGTGATTCTGTGACTCTGAGATTCTGTGATTCTCTGATTCTATGACTCTGTGACCCTGTGATTCTCTGATTCTGTGACTCTGTGACTCTCTGACTCAGTGACTGTCACTCTGTGACTCTGTGAATCTGTGATTCTGTGACTCGCTGCTTCTGTGATTCTGTGATTCTGTGGCTCTGTGATTCTGTGAATCCGTCATTCTGTGACTCTGTGATTCTATGACTTTGTGACTCTGTGATTCTGTCATTCTGTGATTCACTCACTCTCTGATTCTGTGACCCTGTGATTCTGTGATTCTATGATTCTTTGACGCTGTGACTCTGTGATTCTGTGTCTCTGTGTTTCTGTGAGTCTGAGATTCAGTGACTCTGTGACACTGTGATTCTGTGACTCTGTGACTCTGTGATTCTGTGGCTCTGTGACTCTGTGGTTCTGTGATTCTGTCACTCTGTGATTCTGTGACCCTGTGATTCTATGATTCTGTGACTATGTGACTCTGTGACTCTGTGATTCTTTGATTCCATGAGTTTGTGAATCTGTGACCCTGTGATTCTGATAAGGTGTGATTGTGTGCCTCTGTGACCCTGTGACCCTGTGATTCTGTGACTCTGTGGCTTTCTCACTCTCTGACTCTGTGACTTCGTGATTCTGTGACTCTGTGATTCTGTGATTCTGTGATTCTGTGACTCTGTGATTCTGTGAATCTGTGACACCGTGATTCTGTGACCCTGTGATACCGTGACTCTGTTATTCTGTCAATCTGTGATTCTGTCACTCTGTGATTCTGTGACCCTGTGATTCTGTGACTCTGCGAACCTGTTATTCTGTGACCCTGTGACTCTGTGACACCGTGATTCTGTGACTATGATTCTTTGTGCCTCTGTGACTCTGTGATTTTGTGACCCTGTGATTTTGTGACCCTCTGATTCTGTGATTCTGTGTCTCTGTGATTCTGTGACTCTCTGATACTGTGACCCTGTGATTCAGTGATTCTGTGACCCTGTGATTCTGTGACACTGTGACCCTGTGACTCTCTGACTCTGTTAATCTGTGATTCTGGGATTTTGTGATTCTGTGATTGTGTGATTCTTTGATTCTGTGACCCTATGACCCTGTGAGTCTGTGACTCTGTCATTCTGTGACTCTGTCATTCTGAGAATCTGAGATTCTTTCACCCTGTGATTCTATGACCCTGTAATTCTATGACCCTCTGATTCTGTGACTCTGTGACGCTATGATTCTGTTACCCAGTAATTCTGTGAACTCTGTGACACTGTGATTCTGAGACCCTATAATTCTGTGAGTCTGTGCCTCTGTGACCCTGTGATTCTCTGATTCTGTGACTCTGTGAATCTGTGACTCTGTGAATCTGTGATTTTATGACTCTGTGATTCTATGACTGTGATTCTGTGACCCTGTGATTCTGTGAATCTGAGATTCTGTGATTCTGTGATTCTGTGACTTTGTGACCCTGTGATTCTGTGATTCTGTGACTCTGGGGCTCTCTCACTCTCTGACTCTATGACTCCTAGACTCTGTGATTCTGTGAAAATGTGACTCTGCAGAGGAGTCGTCACAGAGTCCTAGTAACAGAGTCCTAGTCACAGAGTCCCAGTCAAAGAGTCCTAGTCACAGAGTCCTAGTCACACAGTCCTAGTCACAGAGGAGTACTCACAGATGAGTCGTCACAGAGTCCTAGTGACAGAAGAGTCGTCACAGACCCCGAGTCACAGAGGAGTCGTCACAGAGGAGTCGTCACAGAGGACTTGTCACAGAGGACTTGTCAGAGAGGACTCGTCACAGAGCCCTAGTCACAGAGGAGTCGCCAGAGAGTCCTAGTCACAGAGTCCTAGTCACAGAGTCCTAGACACAGAGTCCTAGTCACAGAGTTCTAGGCACAGAGTCCTAGTCACAGAGGAGTCGTCACATAGTCCGTCCTATTCACAGAGTCACAGAGTCCTAGTCACAGAGGAGTGGCTGTGACTCTGTGAATCTGTGACTCTGTGAATCTGTGACTCTCTGAATCTGTGATTCTATGACTGTGATTCTGTGACCCTGTGATTCTGTGAATCTGAGATTCTGTGATTCTGTGATTCTGTGACTTTGTGACCCTGTGATTCTGTGATTCTGTGACTCTGGGGCTCTCTCACTCTCTGACTCTATGACTCCTAGACTCTGTGATTCTGTGAAAATGTGACTCTGCAGAGGAGTCGTCACAGAGTCCTAGTAACAGAGTCCTAGTCACAGAGTCCTAGTGACAGAAGAGTCGTCACAGACCCCGAGTCACAGAGGAGTCGTCACAGAGGAGTCGTCACAGAGGAGTCGTCACAGAGTCCTAGTCACAGAGGAGTACTCACAGATGAGTCGTCACAGAGTCCTAGTGACAGAAGAGTCGTCACAGACCCCGAGTCACAGAGGAGTCGTCACAGAGGAGTCGTCACAGAGGACTTGTCACAGAGGACTTGTCAGAGAGGACTCGTCACAGAGCCCTAGTCACAGAGGAGTCGCCAGAGAGTCCTAGTCACAGAGTCCTAGTCACAGAGTCCTAGACACAGAGTCCTAGTCACAGAGTTCTAGGCACAGAGTCCTAGTCACAGAGGAGTCATCAC
>NW_009713162.1:211607-226880 GCF_000703405.1 Apaloderma vittatum | reverse complement strand
AATAAATATATATATATATAAATATATATAAATTGCAACCTGATAATCAATTTTAAATTTCTACTTGAGTGTGAAGCAGGATTATCCCAGCATCCTCCTAAAACTTCTTTCCGGAATTTCCACGCTGAGAGTTACTTTTTTTATTAATTAAAAGATTTCACCTGA
This sequence comes from Apaloderma vittatum, assembly GCF_000703405.1. Lineage (NCBI taxonomy): Eukaryota > Metazoa > Chordata > Aves > Trogoniformes > Trogonidae > Apaloderma > Apaloderma vittatum. The sequence continues at coordinate 226,715 of NW_009713162.1, read as the reverse complement.
CCCTAATGTATTCTTTCAGTTGGATTTTGTGGAAACTCTTCTTCACATACTGAAGTTAAGTAAGCATTAAAGACTCACTTCAAGATTCACATTTTCACTGCAGACACCTTGAGCATAAGTTTAAATAAAATATGGCTATGAAAAGAAAATTCACATCACAAAAGAACCACTTGGCAAACTACATCAGACCTGTGCAGCAGAACATTTTTTGCTACACATATAAAGCACTAGTGTGAAGTAAAATAAGAAATTAACACTTAGCACTGAGATAACGATTTGGCAGTTCATTATCATGTGTATCCTAGATGCCAGAAAGGCCACCTGAGTTTCTATCGCTTTCCCCCACCTCAGTCTAACAAACATTGCATTCAACAGGAAAGAAAACAAAGGCTTTTTTAGCTTCTCATTAGGAAATAAAGTGAATTTTAGCATTTTGAGGGTCTGGATCAAAATCTTGTGCAGAACCTGGAAATGAGGTTAACTTCATCTTTTGCCCCAGTTCCAAATCCACAAGTTCTACAAAACAGTCTATACAAAAAGTAAAGAAATGCAACGCATGCAGAAGACAACCCACTGAAGGGAGGAAGGACTTCTGTGCAGCTGGTCTCGTGCTAAAATCTAACCTATCTGAAAGTCTGGAGCACTGTACTTATGCTGGCTATTAGCCACAGGAATACTCTGCCCAAAACTGGTTTTCCGTCCCCTTGCCACATCCCATCCACTCCTTGACCCCTCCCCTCCATACGGAGACACCCCAGCTGGCCTCTTATACGAGCTCCCAGCTGCTTCTGAGCTCTTCCAGGAGCCTAAAGAGCTGGGACAAGGTCTTTTGTTTCTATTTTTGACTCAAGTTCCAGTGTGTGCCAGGTCAGAGATTAAGGCTTTGAATTTTCTTCACAGTCACATAAAACTTCCTGTGACCATGACACATACACTGTAAAATGATGGTGGATTTAATTTAATGATAGTAACTTATTTATAATTTGACTATGAGAAAGAGCTGACTGTAGACCTGGAATAACAGGTTTAATTAAACTCAGCAGTAATATAAATGACAGGCAGAACTAAATGATGGTTCGAAGCATAAAAGCAGGTGCATCAATTTAAATTCCAGCAAGAAAACAGAATAAAGACAATTAACGCATGGGGGAGGTGGACAGACCAACTGACAGAAAAGTGCCAAAATCAAAATGCACTGAATTAGATTCCTTCTGGATTATGAAAAAATAGGGCATGACAACCACGTTGTGAATATTATCCTCATCTCAAGTAACTCAACGAGTAGAGTTTTCTCCCACAAGGGTACCTGCTGTTAGGTAGGAAGGCTATTTTTGCTGCTATAAAGGTATTAGAAAGACCTAACACATCCTTAAAGACTTGTGTGCATAAACTGTACCAGAACCTTGTTTGCTACACCAGGAATGTGCTTTTGGGAACCTGTAATGAAATTACAACCATATTTACCAAAAAACTCCTGTGTGGTCTTTTGGAGTCAAATTTTTTACAGGCTCCTCAGTGACATTTAATTGGAAATCTGGGTGGTACATTCCGCTTCATGTCAGCAAAATGCCGTGGGTAAACAGCAGTAAGCAAACGTCAGTGGGTTTATTTACCACACAGTTAATAACTTGGGTGAGCTATTTGTCTTGAGTCTAATATTTATTTTGGCAGGAAAGTTGGTACATAAGCTTTACTCTTTTTGACTCCTATATGTACGTAAATTTTAGAAATATCCATTGACAAATAGCAAAGTTCAGAACCTATTCCTGAAAATAAACACTGATCTATTGCTTTTGTATCAAAATGTTACTAGGCACTGAATTCATTCAACAGAAAACAGAAAGATTTCTTCCTGTCTCATACTTGCATCCTTCACTTCCTTTAAACAAACAGTAACACTCTCCAGAGAACATGTACCACACTGAATTACTTTATTTTCAATAAAATCCAGCATGATACTATAGTAACTGTCTTCACTGTGATTAATGTGGGAAACATTTGGAAAGCATGTTGTTGTTATTCTAAATTACATTTTCCTCGAATTAATTTTTATGCATGGTTACCAAGATATAAAGAGTTCTGAATCGCTAATAGTAGCATTCATACTTGTGACGTAAAATGAGATTTGAAGAACGAGTACATGCTCAAAGATCTTTAGTCAGAGAATTTAAAAATAAAATAAAAGGGATATATATTGCAAAAGTCAGTCCACAGGTTATCAAACCAAAATATTAGAGGACAATGACATCCTTAATTAAAGATTTCCCTTAAATTCCAAGACCATAATGTACTTCCAGCTTAATGCTGTAAGAGAAGACAATTTTATTCTGCCCTTATGCACTGTTTTCCCTCTTATCGCTATTGTTAAGTATTTATCTTCTGTTTTCCTACAACTGTGTTATCTGTTTCCAAGGCAAGGTAATGCATTTACTCATAAAACTGTGATAGATTAACATGTACTGGGATGATCAATCAGATAACACACAGAGGGACCTGGGCAGTAGTTCTCGCTGTGGATTTTGCAGATTGCCTTAATAACACTTTTGCAAACCCTTCTCTTCCGCCCATATACCCTCCAGTAAACATATATTTTGCATATTCAAAGAATGATAGAGGTGTGATTGGAGAAAGAATATGCAAAAACCACTAGACTCTCTCTCCCGTACTTTCCACTGTTGTGAACAATTGTAAACTCTTTGTAACCAGCTATCACACAATTACACTTTCTGTGTTGGGATTAAATCTTGAGAGATGCTTAATTAACCTGAATTTAGCATTGCCAAACAAAATTTCCTTTCAATAGCAGTCAATTTATTTTCTGACTAGTTGTCTCACAATGGACCTAAAATCCTAAACATCAATATCAGAAACCTGAAGTGCATCAAACACCATTGATTTCAAATAACTAGCATTAGCACAGTTTTAAAATGTATCTACAGACAATAATCTATAATTTGTTTTGTATTCTGAAACACTGGAGTGTAGAATATTCATAGATAAATGAAGAAAAAAAAATTAACTGTAAAAATTAGTCAGTTGCTGCAAATAGTCCCTTTCTGTAGTTACAACTCTGCCTTCAAAAACTTGAACTAGAATTATTCCGTGCTTCAATATCCCAAAGGCAATTATACATTTTTCAAAAGTTAGTGGATAGTAATCAGTACTTTCAACAAGACTTCCAGACAAAGCCTACCCAATGCCTTATTTATTAATAATGACACATACTTTGATTTATATTGTATGCATTCAGCAAAGAAACAGACTGTCTCTTGTGGAAAGAAAGCTCCCTCATTTAGTGGATAAAGATGTTTCACCTTCAACCTAGACAGAATTACTAAGGTCATCAGCAGTCAAAGGAAAATTGTGGTTGCAGCCCAGAACAGGTGTATCATGAAAGGAGTAAGTTGAGAATAGGGAGTACGTATGAGTTGCACAGAAATGTACAAAGTTACTAATATCATGGTACAGTTGTATGTGCAACGGGAACAGCATTGTTGTCACCCAGGCAATAGGTAGTTTCTGTTTGCATCTCACTTCTCTGCTCCTTGACTTCAGCGACCACTGATTCAAATGGGATCAAAACTGTAGTAAATTTAGGAAAGAGACTATAGATGACCATGCCATCAATAGCAAAGAGCTCAACTCAAAGCCCAAGAAAGTCTCTTCCACTCTTTTATTCCTAAAAAAGATGTTAAAGACCAATTCTAGAACAGCAGATATTAATATCCAGTAGACTTATTCATTTCACTGCCATCTGGCTTAAATTTCTTTCCATTCCATTAAATTACTCGCATTAGTAAATGGCATTTCAAAGGGAGACTTTCCACACAAATGCTCTGTCACTATGATTAGTTTAGCTTTTACACTTTAAAAAGTCTGGGTTTTGTCTGGAAAAATACAAATGCTAACTTAACAGCTGATACCTGTAAGGCAGGGAAAAATAGTAAATGGTAAGATATTAGTGTCTGAACAGATGCTATTGAGGAGTTCATCTTAAATCACTGCAAGGCCAATATATTTTATACCTATAATTGCTGCTCAAAGTTCAAGGTGGCATTTTGCTGATGTGCCTAAAATAGTCTTCATGGGTGCTGTTAGAGTGGATTTGACAGTAGTTAAGGTATACGGGGCAATGATCCAGCTGAATGCTTGTCTGAGTCATTTTGATAAGTGTACAGCCTGTGCAGAAACTTCTTAATTGCTCCAATATTCTTCAGTTGTTCCTCTTCACAGAGTCTATGAGAAGAGTCATCAATCACAGTGTGTGTGAAGTTTTTATGTGTTGCTTGCTTAACAAGATACATTTTAAAGAAGGTAAAATCAGTTAATAAGAACTTAAGGAGGCTATGATGTTCCCTTTCCTAATAGCAAATTTGGAATATGAATTATTTAGTATCTTTATTGCAGTGAAGGCACATGGTTAGTACTAAACCTTGCTCTTCTCTTATTCTTGCTTTGCAACAGAAAATGTTGTCTGTCATATTTGGATGTGGGCTGACTATTTCTCTGGTCAGTCCCTTTGCTTTGAAATCATCTTGATGTACGAGAAGGCACTTTCACCCCATAAGAGATACCAGGGCTGAATTTGACCCTTTGTGTCTAATACTGTATACTTTTCAGATCATATCAAGGTTGCCATAGTAACAAAAAGATTTGTATTGAGTGGCAGAAAATGCAAAAAAAAAAAAGATGATGTATGAATTCTGCATAATCTGTTGACACTAAATATTTGTTGCCTGAGGCCTGTATCACTTTAAAAATTACATGGTTTTGCTAAGAAATAAATTTTACAAAATATTTGTATTTTTTCCTGCTGCTTTTGGAATTTTTTTTGTCTTAATACTATCTCCATTTAGGGAGGTATCTCTGGTTCTGACAACAGGGATTTTAAACAGAAGTAAATCTGTCATTTGTGTAAAAAAAAAAAAAAAAGATGAAATTAATCTCCACCTTTGCATTTTCCCTTTATATTTGCCATTCTAGTCCAGTCTCAATTTTAAGAACCTCTCAGATATTACGTCCAAAGTCTCCCAGGTTTTAGCGTTTTTCTATTCCCCAGAGTTAAGTTACTCAAAAGCTACACTGCCTTATATTTCCTTTTTGTTGCAAATATTTTCTTGTCTGCATCTACAACATTTCAACCTCAATGTCTTTCCTTATAAACCAAAACTATACCAATACTTTCTTTCCTCCAGTCTTTATCCGAGAGAGTAACAGATGGATCCCAAACTGTGGAAAGACACCCACTGACTTCAAATCTGTAAAGTTTTAAAGTGCATCTGTAATGTGCCATTCCCCACTGCTTTCCACATTCCTGGGGAAAATGATAAAAGAGATTTTATGCCCCCAATATAACTGTCCTGAAAAATCTCCCTTTCAGATGCAGCTTTTCCTCTCTAAAATGAGAAGTACCTGCACGTTACCAGTTTTCCAGCTGCCAACTGCAGCTACGAAAATAGAGATTGTGGGAGTAGGTACAGCCCTGAGCTGACGGTATCACACCACCACTGCATTACTCGTCTCCAATATGAAAATCTGCCCCATTAAAGGTCTGATATTCTCCTTCCCCGTCAGCATCTGGCACGTGTGAAACCCACAGCGCTACACATGGAAATTCCTCTAACTGCTCAGCAGAGCTTAGAATTTGGGAAAGGAACTCTCACCTGATGTTTGGATATGAACAACTTAAAAGCTTTAATACCACCATGGATTAAAATTGTGGTTTATGTGTGAAAAACTGGAAAGTGTCCCTTAATTACTGTGTACACTTACCAGCAGTTATTTTAATGGGCATTTCAGACACTGATTCTTTTAACGACACTGGAAGAGGATTAGCAGCCCTTCAAGAATAGATACTAGTTTGCTATACCATAAGCAATGATGAACAGTCTCAAGTAGTTCTATGACAGGAGGAACATGGAATTCTCGCTCATTCCACAATCACTCCTAATTAGTTACCAATATTTCATCTCTCTTTGCAATGCAGATGTAACAGGCTCTGTGTTTTTCTATTAAACTTAGCAAATACCTACGGTTTTCTCCAAAAGATAGTGTTCAAGTTGTTTCATTTTCAGTACAGGATCTGTTTTTTGAAGTGTCCTGAATGTTACTCTTAAAACTGACTTTATTGTTCTTTAGACCTGAAATATCCTCAACAGTGTGAAACAGCATAAGAGACAGAGACATTTTTGTATCTATAAAGAAATTCTACTGAATAGGAGGTTGGGTGCATTTTTGTTCCTCTGAACAAACTAAGAATTCTGTAACTGGAACAGGTTCAATGCAGCTTTCATTATACAGAGACCAGATAAAAATTCTGCATACCTGGAAAGTTTGCTGCAACCATTTTTTTGGTAATTAAAAAACTGATGAATTTGCTACAGTCATTGACAAGTAGGGATAACACTCACACAAAACAAGCCTTCCTGTTACTCACAGCTGTTATTACATATGACTAGGTGATAGCTCCATAACTTACTGTGTTTTAGGTTTATCATACTGCTGGCACGTGCAAGCAGTTTTTCAAATCCTACTCTGTTATATCTCTTTGATGAGTTTTGCAAAATTTGGATTTTCCTGTAACTTTTTATATTAATAACTTCCTGTGGCCCCATTTCTATTTGTATAATATTGTATTAATAAGAAATGATATAGAGATGAGCATTCAGACCTTCTCCATGCAATGCTAAGAATTAATTTTTAATGTAATGGAGGTCAAGATCACACCTGCTTACACAGGTGCCACCTAATGAGTTAATTTTAAGGACTGCAAGCTGGAACCTCTGCTGACCTGTGCTCAAGCTGACTTACATTCTCTTAAATGAGTTAATTGCACTCTGTTCTAGACATTGAGTAGTTCTCATAGTACTTTGTCTGGAAATATTAAAGAAAATATTCACATATGCACCAAGATTAAACTGATGGAACAAGTTCCACGGATATAGGGAGTGTGACTTTCGTTCAGTGATAGGGTAAAATAGCCTATTGTACCATATCTTCCAGTTCTTAAAAGTGAAATTCTCAGCTGTGTAAAACACCAGTGAGCTATTCTGCATTTTATTAAAGTTGAGCATTCCTTTCACCACCAAACATTTCTGTTTGAGAGCATTTTTTTCTTGGCTTATGCTATTCACAGGAGGCACTATTTATTTTTAACTTTACAAACAAATAATTACACTTTTTTTAAAGCTCTTTAAAATATTATACTAGATATAAATGGGTTGAACTCTGCCTCTTGGCTGATCAAGAATGTCACCTAATTAAACAGTTTTGTATTACTGCCACAGGCTTGGCAAGAAACGAAGTAAACAAATACCAAGCAATTGTATTTCCATAAACTGCATGACACTGCTGACTTCCCCGCATTTACAGAAAGAAGTCATTACTCAAAGCAGAGGCAGAGAAAATTTTCTTTGAATGGATGAAATTTTGCATTCTACACCAGAAAAAGCAGTCAGGCATGGTTGGTAGAAAGTGATCTCTATAAAGGTGAGTGAAGCCGCATTCTGAGGGAGATATAAAAAATCCATCAATTAATATTTTTAACTTTTCTGTGTAGATGACAGTTTAACTGAGGGATCAGTGCCAAATAATTTCCGTATATTGCAGGATAACATAAATAGATGAAGACTGGCAAACAACATCAGAGAAAAATAGATGGCTCCCACACTACTGACAGAAAAGCCAAAAGAGTCTAGAACAAGCCAATTCATTGATGTTCTCTGTACTGAATAGTGTGCAGAGAGCAGGAAAAAAAAAAAACCTACATCGTTTTCTGCATCTGTTTCTAGATATGCTGAAAATTTAGAGAGGAAATATCCACTGAATTCAGGGGCTTTTTTTGCTATAGGTCTATGTATATCTACACCTAAGTTTGAATCTCCAGTCAATCACACCAGCTTTTTGAATTCTCTGTACCTGTAGGGACTTGCCCACAATCTCATACAATATTGAAATAGTATCTCATGCTGCTCTTTTTTATATCACATCTACATATGCAGCATATGGTGTTTCAAATCTAGTTTTTGAATTTTCAAAACATTGGGGCTTACTCCCCTGAGAGTGATTCCAAATTAATCTTCACTTGTGCTCTTAATTCTTATGAAAACAAAAAGGCATGACATGATACGAGTCTCTAACGCATGATCTATCTGCGCCTCAAATAACAATATTTGCTTTTTTTCCCCTTTCAATAACAGCATCACACAAATGGTTTGAAAACTTGGATATCATTGTTTCATGTATTCTTACTATAGTGCTTAGAAAGAAACATTCAAGTTTGCAGCATGGTTAAGAAGGCATCGTAAAAGTTGCAACTGAGCAGAGACATTTGGCACAAAGATACGACTCCCCCACATAAAGTATTATGCATGGCATTAACGAGAAAAACTATAGCACTGGTTATCTGGCTTTTACCAGTCCACTACAAATAATCTCTCAAGCTTGTCAAAGCCATAAACATGTATTGCATTCCAGAAACTACTTGAAGAATTATTATTCTAGTAAAGAAAATACTTCGCAATCAAAGCAGATTGACCTGTATTGTCTCCTAAGTCTGAACATTTAAACAAATGTCCCCCTGTGAAGGCAGCACAATCTTGTTCTAGGAGAGCAGAAGGCAAAGCCAGGCCAACAGAGCCCATGGAAACGCTCTCTCTGAGGTTACGGTTTGCAAACAGCCACCAACAGATTCCTTTGGTCCGAGTGCTTCATCAAACAAGGCAACACCTTATTCTCACAGAGCACATCTCTGCACAGGATTCTCCATAACAGCTTAGGTGCATTAAGTCTGAGGCAGAGCAGTCTTGCAAAGGCAGGAACTTCCTCATCACTCAAAGGGCTGCCCAGTTGGAAAGGTGTTGCTGCGAAGCCCAGCCAGCCTCGGCTGCCCTTCCGCATCCTTCCTGCCCTCGCCTTTGCATCAGTACTGGGTAGTCTAAAGGGACAGGCTGGGATAATACACTTCAGCTATACAGAAAAGAATGCAGCAATGACAAAAGCTATTAGCAGTGTTAGTGTGTGGTATTTTAGCAACACCAAGCATTTAAATTCATTATCTCTTACACTTTAAACAACGTTATCATATATAATTATTATTATTGCTTTAGTTAATTCTCTAGTTAACTCATGCTTTAGTCAAGTCAAAATTTTACTTTATAATTAGAGTCATCTGTGCTGCCTATTAACCTTTTAACATTTTTTGCAGGTAGTTAAATACTAAGAAACTATTCTTTCTTCATAATTCGGAAGAATTTTAATTTCGCATCCAACCTGGCCCAGCAGGAGGGCTCAGCAGACCTTCAGAGGGATTTCAAGCTAGTTAACTCATGCTTTAGTCAAGTCAAAATTTTACTTTATAATTAGAGTCATCTGTGCTGCCTATTAACCTTTTAACATTTTTTGCAGGTAGTTAAATACTAAGAAACTATTCTTTCTTCATAATTCGGAAGAATTTTAATTTCGCATCCAACCTGGGCCAGCAGACCTTCAGAGGAATTTCAAGCTCACATTCAGAGAAGCAGAGGAGCTTCACATGGAACAGCCTTGCTGCTCCAGACCAGCAATAAAATCTCACAACAGATCTTTTGCAAGTACACCAGTAAGTGATCTCAGTATTTACCAACACTAATGTGTTTTTCACATGATGGAATCATCAAATGAAGCTATTTTTCACTATTCACTAGGAAGGTCACAGAAAATTGCAGGCGATATCTTAAAGAGATTTTGGACAGATTGAATTTCTGCTGTGCTGGATGCAGAGAAGAAAAGGGATTCCAGAAAATACTTTCTATCAGATGCTTCACTGAGAAGTGCAACAAATCATAAAATCATTCCTCTTGCTTGGGTTGGATAAGGAAATGGAGAGAAGAAACAATATTACATGATCAGTCATTACTAACCAGCATTTGCAACATTGACTTTGCAGAAAACCCTTTCCACAATCAACAGAATTAGAACAAAATAAACTGCAAACTTTGTTGAGTAAATTAGACTACCAAATGAAATCATTTTGATCTTTTTGTGGACATTCTAGAAATGGAAAATAATTTATTCCCTAACGTCCTTGAATGATGAATATTTGGATTTATTTCAGAAGGAATCAAAGGAGTCAGAGAGTGTGTGGATGTAATGAATTTTGTGGCTGATTCTGGGTAGCAGTGCAAATGGATCTATCAGCTTCTTCTTGCCCATTAATGCTAATGCATGTGCATTGAAAAGAGAATATAATCCATAATATATGCACAAAATCTGCATTATTGTTGGTACAAGATTTACACTTGTCCTTGAGCTTCAGTAATATGCACTGCTGGTGCTCTTTGTTTAATAAAAGCTTCATTATTTTTCTTTTTAATTGAATATTTATACTTCAGAGCAACATTAGTAAGACCATTTTCAACTGAATTTTTACTGTAACTCAACTATCCTCCTGTTTATATCTCTTTACGAATGAGTGAATCTGCCTCCAGAACTTGATAAGAGCCAAATATGATTGCATTTGAAGGTTCAAAAAACATGAAAAACTTCTCTTAGGAAATAATTTACTAATTTCTTCACTTCTTCACTCTTGCATGGAAGATATAGATATTTTGCCAAAGGAAGAGATTTCCAAGAATACTCCTTCCCAGTGGAACAAAATTCTCAATGACATCAGTTGATCCAAGATGCCACTTCTTAAAATTTTAAGACAGGTTAAAAATGAATAATTAAATAAAATTCAAAAAAAATCCCCAAGAAATAAAAGGTCTCCAAGATCATGTTTCAAGTCTGAGAGGATTAGATAGATACTACTCTATGTATTCAGGTGTTTCCTTTACTATTTTTTATGTCACCTGTTGCATTTAATCAGTTTTCATTGGAGAAGCTGTCACAAGTGTTGCCCGTTGAAGGTGTAAAATTCTTTTCTTTGCACAATTAGACTGAATTTGCTAAAGTTGATCCTTCTGTGAGAGGTGTAACATTCACAGCTGTCTTTTCTAACTGCACAGGTGCAGTTGCTCTGATTAAAGCATTTCTGGAAGAACTCTACCATTCATGGAAATGTGAATATCCACAATATCAGTTTAAAAACTGCAGCAATACAGCTATAGCTGGTGCCTCACAGAAATGAAAATGACAGACATATGCATTCAAAGTAGCTTGTACTATTCCTATTGCAGCTCCCAGAACTCCATCTCCAAATGCAAAACTGCAATATTCTGGCACAATATCCAGAGAGGACATGTGTGAGAGTCAAACTTGCCCAAAAAAAACCCCAAGGGTAACATCTGGAATAAAAAGAGTTGGGTCTACAGAAAAATTGAAGTGTTATGACACTCTTCAAGTTTTCCTCTGCCACAAGTATATTATTATTTAGTATTATTAGTATTATTATTATTTAGTGTTTACAGGATCAGTAGTTTTTAATGCTCCTGTTCCTGAAGTCATAGAATCACATAAGATATTCACCTCTGTCTTTTTTCCCCTTGCATGTGTTCCCATCTGCTAATACCTGCAACGTTTAGGTGTTCTACAGCACACCCTTGCCTTCTCAAAGCAAACCCAATGCAATGAGTATAGCATTAGCCATGGCTTTTGCTGCTACTGTTTTACAGAGAGAAAACTTGCAGCTATTTCTAGTACCTGAACACAGAATCTGCACCAAATTAGAAATACCCCCAAAATGAGGAGTTATTCTGAATAAATAGAGGTTTAAAATGAAAAACCCCTCCAAAAATAAGAAACACACTAATGGCAACATACAAAAAAGAAACAAAAACTCTGTGCTTGTTCTTCCTGCTTTGTCAGACCCACTAATTGCAAAGGGAAACTGAACAGTCCCCAGCAAACTTTTTATTCTATCATAGTCTCCAAGCTAAGGTGGGAATGTGCTTTGGCTTGCTCTAGTCTCATTTTCCATTCCTTGTTATTTTGTGAAAGAAAACTGTTGTTTTTTACAACAACAAAAAAAGAAAATGCTTCTTACTGTACAGAGGAGAAGGGAAAAATCCCAAAGAACTCTGACAGATGTGAACAATTCATGGGCAGAGTCTGCCATCTGGGAAAAGCGTTTCTAAAAGCAGCAGTGGCTGATCCATTCAGGTAAATTGCTATATGGCTTCCCCAAACAATTTTACGTGTTTCCTTTTCTCCAGCTGAGGTACACAAGGGGGAAAATGTCTGCACTTGATAACAAATAAGTGCAGCAAGTAGTGTTTTCACCGATTTCCCTATACACATTCCTATTACAAATATTCTATGGCAGCCGTTATTTAACAATTCAGTCAATAACAGGCAGTATCTGAGCCAAATATCTCCCGTTTGCTGATATCTTCCATTCCATCTTGTAAGTTTTAAATGGGAATATTTCATCTGAATGCTTTTTTAACACACCTGCACAATTAAATTGCTTTGGTTCCTCCCCTTGGAGGGATTTGGAAACAAAGAAAGGAACAAGCTCCCCACCAGGCACCCCAGATTCTTCTGAACAGAGGGCCAGGTTGAGACTAATGTTACAACTGAAAGGGAACAAGGAAAGAAAAGAAAAGGCATTAAAACAACAACAAAAAAAATGCCTCCAAAAAATCCTGAAAAGTTAAATTATTTTTGAGCTACTTAAATATTGCTTCCTACTCTGTCAGAATGCTAGGTTCAGAAAGGACTCAGAACATGAGTGTTCCTTGTGGTATGAATTCAATTTTCATTTCAGAACCCATAATGGAAGTGACCTTGATTCAGATTCTCTAGAGAAGATGTTTGCCCCTTGTCATCAGCTTAGATTTAGTTTAAGAGAACATTTTAAAAAAATAAATAAATTAGAAGGTATAAATCACATCTCTGTTTTTGCTGTACTAACATGATTTGTGTGAGGGAACGCTAGAGAAATAAAGAGCAAAGAGAGCATTTGAAATGTTTTAACTGTAAAAGCTTGCAAAAATGGTTTTGCTCTGTCAAAATAAGATGTCAGTAATAGCCTAACAATAGGACTTAAGGACATAATGACCAGTATATAAATGAATGGGGCAGTTCCATACTTGCAGTTTAATGGTAAGGACTCCAAGATTTGATCCCGCACTTTGCCAAAGCAAACTTAACAGATAAAAATTGATCATTTCATTCTTAAAAAAAAAAAAAAAGAAAATCAAATAAGTTAATAAAACCATCCCCAGAAAATACAAGCAAAAGGCAGGTGACATATCAGTGATTAATCACATATAGCAGATTTGTACTTCATCATAAACATACTATTCCTTCTGGTTTTTTTCCATGATATTCCTCAGATCAAGGCTCTCTTTCATTTAGGTCAGGCCACAGCTACATGAGTAGAAATTTTACCAGTAGAGAGTGGTGACATTTTGCACCAGGCTGGTGCAACAGCGAGCAGCTCAGTAATGCTAATAAATTGACCTCAGAGCTTGAAGGGCTAGTTACCTGACTTCCGTTACTCAGCATATGAAAATCAGAGGCACATTTTTGCATGGTTATGAATTGCAAAGCTAAACAAAAGCCTGTGAAATTCTTCTTGTGCTCTCATATACACGTGTTTGGAGGGCACATACATGTATAAGGGTACAGTCAAACCACAGAATCACAGAATGTTAGGGGTTGGAAGGGACCTCAAAACATCACCTAGTCCAATCAGGTTAAATAATTCTATTGTTCAGAGTCTGCTCCCTCCTTGGAGGTATGTCACTAAAATGACATTAGGTGACCAATTGATCCGTTAGTCATTTGGGATACAAAACAAATCCAGTTTGCTTCAACTATCTCCAGTCTAGCACCTACGGACCTGCCGAAGCTATAAAAACAATTAGTTAAGTGAAAACAATAAAATCTATGTGAGCTCAAACACCGGAACCAATGTTATATTTGCACAGACCTCCTAGAATCTGATTGTTAGCGGCTCCTGTATTGTGTCTTAAAATTCTGACATTTTTAAAACCAAGAAGACATTCTTAAAAACTGCAAATGGATGAATATGAGCTGACTGCTTGTACATGAGGCAATCATTTTGGGAGAATTCTGTTATAGTATTCTTTTCACGAGCACGTTCTAGTTCTTACTCTCAAGTTTAGCAGAAGTGCACTGAGAGGATGCCAACACACACACACTTAGAGAAGATCAGAGTAATCAAGTAGGAAAAGCTTTCATTCTTGATTTTGCTACCTGGTGTGGTTTAACTGCAGCCAGCAACAAAGCACCATGCAGCCACTTGCTCACTGCTCCCCAGCTCTGGTGGGGAGGAGAATTGGAAACAAGTAAAATTCATAGGTTAAGATAAGGACAGTCTAATAACTGAAATAAAAATAAACTAAAATAATCCTTCCCCATCCTTTCAAATGAACCCAGGTCTTCGAGCAAAAGCAATCCCATGATTGCTTTGCCTGAGGTAGGAATAACTTCAGCCACCCAACACAGGGCATTTGCCACTATCCATGAGGCAGTAAAGAGATAAAACATTGGCCATTTTTTTGCGTGACATCGTATGGTACAGAATATTCCTTTGGCCAGTTGGGGTCAGCTGTCCTGGCTTTGTTCCCTTCTGACTTCTTGTTCTCCTCCAGCTTTCTCACTGGCAAGACATCAGAAACTAGAAAATTCTTGGTATAAACACCTCTTAGCTACAACTAAAACCATTAGTGTTTTATCACCATTATTCTCATACTAAATCCGAAACACAGAACTATATCTGCTACTAGGAGAAAAAATAATTAACCCTATCTCTGCTGAAACCAGAACACTACATTAAAGTAATACAAATGAATAATTGTTCTGATGCTCCATTTCCAAAATACATTAAAGCAAATAAAATCTCCTTCCAGAAGCTTCCTGTCAGTAATAAGCACTCAGCACCCAGATGTACAGCACAGTAATACCATTTATTCTATTTAAATGTAAAAAATATGTACAAAATGTAGCTATTACCTAATTGCTGAAAGGTATTTTCTTCAATTCAAAACCCCTTAAAGATATTTTAGGGCAATTAATTAACAAGTAACTTCTGGTTTTCAGATTTCAACGCATGCAGGCAGCATTTTAGAAGTAAAATAGGAGCATTAAGGCCCATCAGCATAGGTGTGGTAATGGGGAAGGTCAATGTCTTGTCTTTTCCACATTCCTGGATTCTCACCA